>NC_047110.1:71783800-72021300 GCF_902500255.1 Thalassophryne amazonica
TCGCAGATAAAACAACTCAAACTTTGTCTCAACTGACTAAAAAGCATCTCCCCAGAAGGCCTTTTCTTTGTCAGTGTGGTCAGGTGAAAACTTTAGTCAACACTAAAGGTGTTGATTTTAGTGCAGGGTTGTCTTTCTTAGAGCCTCTCAATCAGTGTTGGTGTAAAAGTCCCAGGCCTGTGACTGGGTGGTCCCTGCATTGTTCCTCACATCCAAATCCCTTTCCTGTCAGCTGAGTGACTGTTTGGATTGTCTTCCAGACATTAGCAAATTGGGTACATGTCCCAATAAATTGAACTTATTGTTTGAAATCATGATCTTGGAATCTATAGTTGTTTAGAGATGGTTCCAAGAAACATGTCTGACTTGCGTAAATCTACAATCCTTTTTCTCAGATTTGTACTGAGCTCCTTGGAATTTCCCATTGTACTCTGTGTTGGACAGTTCAATCACTGCTGTCAAATTAACTCCTTTTATGTTGACACACAGAAGCTTACAGCTGTAGTCAGTCATGATCAAAGACAGGAAGCTATGAGACATTGGCGTTGCCTTCTGAAAAACATTTTGGAACTTTTAGCATCCACTGATAATAGACAATAAGTTAAGTGGGTCTATGTATATTTTTAAACTCGTGTTGATTTGATTAATTCATTCATTTTCTACACCTGCTTACTCCTATTAAAGGTCATGGAGGTGCAGAGGTGGAGGGGTGCTGGACCCTATCCCAGCAGTCAAAGGGTGTGAGGCGGGCTACATCCTGGACAGGACACCAGTCTATCAATGGGCCACACAGAGACAGACCAACACATAGACACACTCAAGCAGACCTATGGTCAATTTAAACTTTCCATTTAACCTAACATGCATGCCTTTGGAAGTGGGACGAAGCCAGAGCACCTGGAGGAACCCCATGGAAACACGGTGGAGAAATTGCAAACGCTACACAGACAGGCCACAAATGGGAAGTGAACCCACAACCTTCTTACTGCAAGGCAACAGTACTAATTACTAAGCCACCATGTTGATTTCAGAAAACAACTGACTCAGAAAAAGTAGTGTGTAGTTCTCCATCTTTGGCATTTTGGAAAAATTTTTCATTTTGATTCACTGTGTGCAATGTTGGGAGTCAGGCTCATTGTGTGTGTGTATATATATATATATATATATATATATATATATATATATATATATATATATATATATACGAGGTCTGTCAATAAAGTATAGGTCCTAGACGTGCGGACGGATTGCAGCGTCGGCTCGCAGCCACTGCGACGCTCCGCCACTGGAAAAACACCTCTGTTGGAAGCCTTAAGGACAAGTTGGAACATGTCCAGCTGTTAAACAATTTCTCATATACTCACTCCACTGAAAGCCATCAAAAGCCGCCTGGATTTTACAAATGGTTATCAACACGGAGGTGTTTTTCCTGTGCCGCCGCACCGCGCTGGCTGCAACCCGACGCGTGGACCCGTCCGCACGTCTTTCATTAAAAAATTCTCCTTTAACAGTGAAATATCCGGATAAAATGCTGAAACCGACTTCTTCTGAAACTTCTCTTACCTTATTATTTTTTTCAAAAACCATATGGATTTGAATCACGTGTGATTACATCAGACATGCTTGAACCCTCGTGGGCATGCGAGAGTTTTTTCACGCCTGTCAGTTACGTCATTCGCCTGTGGGCAGTCTTTGAGTGAGGAGTGGCCCACCCTCTCATCGATTTTTTCATTGTTTAGGAATGGCTCAGAGACTGCTGCTTTGTTGGATCAAAATTTTTTCAAAATAGCGTCTCGCCGTTTCAAGTTGAAAACTTCCACATTTCAGGCTCTGTTGACCCAGGAAGTTGTCAGAGAACAGAGAACTTTCAGAAGAAGTCGGCATGAAGAGTTTATTCAGACATTCCATTGTTAACGGACATTTTGTAATGAAAGAACGTGCGGGCAGAGTCGCATGTCGGGCTGGACCCGACCGCGGGGGGTCGCGACAGGAAAAACACCTCCGTTGGAAACCTTAACGGGCAAGTTGGAACATGCCCAAGCTGTTAAACAATTTCTCAGTTACTCACTTGTTGAAAGCCATCAAAAGCCGCCTGAATTTTACAAATGCTTTTCAACACGGAGGTGTTTTTCCTGTCGCGGCGCACACAGATTCGCCGAGTCATCACGGAAACGACTCGGCGAATTTGCGCGCACGTCTTTCATTAAAAAAATGTCCTTAAACAGTGGAATGTCCGCATAAAGTCCTCATGCCGGCCTCTTCTGAATCTTCTCTGTTCTCTCACAACGTCCTGGGTGAATTAAGTCTTAAATTAGGATGTTTTCAGGTTGAAACAGGCCGACGACAGCGCCGGAAAGCGCTGCAGGACGTCCCGCTCTGTGGGAAGTCCTTACAGCAACAGAAACACCCCGTAATCTCTCATCAGCCGTTAAACTTTTCACCGAAAACCAGCTTAATTTCTCGAATAGTATCCACTCGGATATTCCTCACAGGTCCAGAAAAAATTTTGATAAAGCAACGCGCGCCGGTTCGAGCAGCGTGTGAAACAAAGGAATTCAGCCGAGAGGGCGGGACCAAATCTCACTCAAGGCCTGCCCACAGGGAAATGACGTCACCGACACGCGAGAAAAAACTCACGCATGCGCACGAGGGTTCAAGCATGATTGGTGGAATCGCACGTCATTCAAATCCATATAGTTAAAAAAAAAAAATAAAAGGGTCGGTTTATTGTCTAATAGACCTCGTATATATATATATATATATATATATATATATATATATATATATATATATATATATATATATATATATATATATATACAGAGGTGTAAAACTCTGGCTTCAGAAAGTAAAAGTCACCCACATATTTGTTCCATCTTCCTAATAAACCAGCTGAATGTAATTAGTTTAGCTCTTTAGTCAGGTTGACGAGCTAACGATTGAGATCACCTGTTTTAGGTGCACAGGTAGAAGCAACACGTAGTGCAGCAGATAACAGAATATTTGCAGAGGAATCCTTCAAATCTGGTTACAAGCACCAAAGTTTGACTGTACCTTTTAAATATGTACCTTCTAAATATGTACCTTTTGGTACATATTTTAGAAAAATAATGTTAGCCATTTTAATTTTCAATAGGGGGCCAAGTAGGGGTCAATTGAAGAACTGCATAGGGGTAAAAAAAAGTTCCAACCATGTTGAAAGCTATACCACATTATGTGTCTGATCACAAAGATTCCAAAAAGGTATAGTTTGGACTGAATGTTCTGGAGTTATGGGGTAAAAACAGCAAGCATGGCGACAAAGGTCAGTTTCAGTTTGTACATGGGTCAGAAGTTAAAGTTGCTCCAATTATGGTATAACATGATCCAAATTATTGGTTGAGTTAATAGGGTTTTAAAAAGGAATAGTTTTCACCATGTGTCATGCTTAGTTATGATGTTACGGGGTAGCATACGAGGTCTGTTAGAAAACTATCCGACCTTTTTATTTTTTGCAAAAACTATATGGATTTGAATCATGTGTGATTGCATCAGCCAAGCTTGAACCTTCGTGCGCATGCATGAGTTTTTTCGCACCTGTTGGTTGCGTCATTCGCCTGTGAGCACGCCTTGTGGGAGGAGTGGTGCAGCCCCCTCGTCGGATTTTCATTGTCAGGAAATTGGCTGATCGACTGCCGCTTTGCTTCATCAAAATTTGACAAGCTGGACATGCCACAACATGTCCTGTGAGGCTTCATCACGGCATTGCTTTTTGTTCTGTGCCCTGCGCCTCCGTCCCGACGCGCGAAGTCCTCTGCACGTCTTTTCATGACAAAAAACTCCTGTAACAGTGGAATGTGCTGTTCATTTCCAAAGTAAACGCTTTGTTGATCCGGGACATCGTCTGACTACCACAGAAATGGCAGAAGAGTTTGACATCAGCACTTTTTCGGCATGAAAAGACGTGCAGAGGACTTCGCGCGTCGGGACGGAGGCGCAGGGCACCGAACAAAAAGCAACGCCGTAATGAAGCCTCACAGGACATGTTGTGGCATGTCAAGCTCGTCCACAATTTCTCGGATAGTCACACGACTGAAAAGCCACCGAAAGCCGTCTGAATTTTCCAAATGGTGCAAGAGCTGGGCATGTTAGGGCTTGTCCTGTGAGACCAACACAGAGGTGCTTTCGTCCCGCGCCATGAGCGGCTCCGTGGCGAATTTCTCCGCTCCTCTTTCCATTACAAAAACTCCTGTAACAGTGGAATGTGCCGAAAAAGTGCTATGTCCAGCTGTCTTGCCATTTCTCTGGTAGTCAGACGACGTCCCGGATCAACAAAGCGTTCACTTTGGAAATGATCTGGTTGTTTGAGCCTGTCGATCGCCGCTCGGTGCGCGGCGCGCCATCCGCCGCTGTGGGCCGTCTTTAATCCAGTTGTAATTGTCCTTAATCTGTGTGATCCCCATAAGATCTTCACCGAAAGCCATCTGAATTTTCCAAATGGTTTCCACTTGGCTGTCTCTCACACTTTCTGAAAAAATTTTGATGAAGCAAAGCGGCAGTCGATCAGCCAATTTCCTGACAATGAAAATCCGACGAGGGGGCTGGACCACTCCTCCCACAAGGCATGCTCACAGGCGAATGACGCAACCGACAGGCGTGAAAAAATTCACGCATGCGCACGAAGGTTCAAGCTTGGCTGATGCAATCACACATGATTCAAATCCATATAGTTTTTGCAAAAAATAAAAAGGTCGGATAGTTTTCTAACAGACCTCATATGTCACACGTCATAGAATCCAATGGATGTCAACATTGTTTGACCTTTACTTTGGAGACCAAACATTCAACACAGAACTATTCCATTTGTTAATCCTATTAGTTCAACCAATAATTTGTACCACGTTTTACCAAAACTGGAGCAACTTTAACTTTTGACCCCTGTACAAACTGAAACTGACCTTTGTCACCAGTCTTGTTGTTTTTACCCAATAACTCCAGAACATTCAGTCACAGATAGTCCAAACTATACCTTTCTGGAATCATTATCATCAGACACATAATGTGGTATCACTTTCAATATGATTGGAACTTTTTTTTTTTTAATTTGTCACCTGTGCAATTTTTAAATTGACCCCTACTTGGCCCCCTATTGAAAATTCAAATGGCTAAAGTTATTTTTCGACAATATGTACCAAAAGGTATACACAGTCTAATTTTCGTGCTTGTAACCAGATTTGAACTATTCTTACAGTTACCTGCTGTACTAATGGGAGGGTTTTTACTTTCTGAAGCCAGAGTTTTACACCTCTGTGTGTGTGTATATATATTCTGCAGTGTTACTGCTTTTTTTTTTGCCCGAAAAATGTGTTCAGAAGCACATAATAGAACTTCTAACTCAAGAAGGGTCCAGTAGAATGACCTTTTTGGATTCCAAAATGAATCATAGTATCAGAGCTATATTGATGATGTCTTTCTATTATCATCATACATGTGCAAGTCTCAGAATTAACAATTTGAACTTTCAGCTTCTCTAGAAGTGAAAACTCTGGCCTTTCCCATCTCATGATCTGTCATCTCAGAGATCAGGGTTAGGCAGAGAGTTTGTTATACTTGCTTTCTGGAATAGACCCCTGGAATGACCCACATCTCAGTGGTACGCAATACATGTCCATTAGCAGGTAGCCGACCAGTAGCCAACATATCAGATCCATTTTGGAATGAATCTCATCTCAGTGGCACCAGGTAGTTTGTAAATGTGTCATATACTGTAGTGATTTCAGTTAAAGTATTCATCATTTTAGAATGGCTGCATATCGCAGTGGTTCTGCATATCAGGTCCATTTCCAGTATTCATGTTCATGTACGTTTGCAGTAAAGCACATGCATTTTGTATGACCATGCATAAGTGTTACCACGAAAATATGTCTACATTAATATTCAATGCATACTAAATGGCTGTCTATTTTTTGGTGCAGTATTGAAGGCCGATGTTGCTCTGGTCTGCCAATTTAAGAGCTCACCTTTTAATTAATACTTGAGAATAATCTCATGTAATTCTAAATCAATCTACTTTCTATATTGAGTAACAGTCCATTGTCATGCACACCAGAGTGATATCTTCACATCTCACATTTATAGTGCTCTCTCAACGAGGATAAATTATCTTTCAAGTGGTGAAAGTGTAGTCAGATTTGTTTAAAGTAAAGATTTGGTGAAAGTGGTACACATGAAATCCAAGTGTTGACATTCAGTATACTGTATAACAAACTTTGATGGTATTTATAGTTGTAGGATGCAGCAACACTACCCAGTCACATTCACATAGCCTAGAAGGGCATTCAGAGAGTACAGACCACCACCAAGGCCAATACTCTCTTGTTTCCAGCTGTGTTTTGCTACTATATGACTAAAGTTCAGCCTAATGAAAATGAATTTGATTCTACACTAAATGTTTCACATTCATACATATTATCACAATAATTGTGTATGATATTCATAAATGAATGTACCGTTTACTGAGAAATAAATAATAATGTTAAAAAAAAATTTCAAATACAAAAAACGTATTTCTTTAATGCTAATAAAAACATAACTTCTTTGGTGGAAGTTATATCTATATGTATAGATAATAGTAAAATAGAATAGCATAAAAAAGTTCAATATTTTTTGTCAGGTATTTCAGAAAGTGGAATGGTAAATGGACTGCATTTATATAGTACTTTTCCATCTGCATCAGACACTAAAAGCACTTTACAAATAATGCCTCACATTCACCTCGATGTGAGGGTGCTGCCATACAAGGTACTCACTACACACCGGGAACAACTAGGGGATTAAGGACCTTGGCCAAGGGTCCTTAATTCATTACATTTAAACCAAAATGTTTGAAGCATTTTTTTATTTTCATTTTAATTTTTATCTGAGGCCATCAAATATGGCCATTGGGTATTGCAAAGGCTTTTCGTCTGTCCGTCTGTCTGTGCTCAGCATAAGTCCAGTCCTATTACTGCCAGACTCTTGAATTTCACAGGGAACATTTTTGGGACACAGACCTTGGACAAGTTCAAAGATGGATAACATTCTGTTTCAATTCGGTCCATTTTGTTTTTGAGTGACACAGGTGACAGCCAATCAGTGTAAAGCTGCACTGTGATGTCAGTCGCTGGTCTTTTCAAACTGCTTTGTTTTGTGTGTTTATATACATGTTTCTCATATATTACATAAAAGCTAGTGAGAAATAAACACTTGTAAAACTGAAACTGCTGTTTTTGGAACCCAATAACACCTATGAACTTATTTACAAGACATTTTGCCAAGGTTAGCATGGTGATGTCACTTCCTGATGCAGTTACTTTCTAACAGCTTTGTTTCTGATATATTATGTAAAAGCAAGCGAGACATAAACACTTCCAAAACTGAAAATGCTGCTTTTGTAAACTAATAACACCTCTGGAGTCATTTACAAGACATTTTGTGGACATTAGCTTTAAGTTAGCAAAACTTAGCATGCAAGCTAACTTTCTAAGGAGTTAAATTTGTCTCATTAATAACTGCAAATGCTCAGATGGTGATCCACAAATATTCCTTGATATGCACAACATGAACAAATGATGATTTGATTTGAACATGGACAAATTGTACGTTAAGACAATAGGATCTTAATAAGGTGGTGAAGAGAGAGCTGAGTAGGGGGGCAAAGCTCTCGATTTACCGATCGATCTACGTTCCGATCCTCACCTATGGTCATGAGATTTGGCTCATGGCCGAAAGAACGAGATCGCGGGTACAAGCAGCCGAGATGAGTTTCCTCCGCAGGGTGGCTGGGCGCTCCCTTAGAGATAGGGTGAGGAGCTCGGTCACTCGGGAGGAGCTCGGAGTCGAGCCACTGCTCCTCCATGTCGAAAGGAGTCAGTTGAGGTGGCTCGGGCATCTTTTCCAGATGCCCCCTGGACGCCTCGCTGGAGAGGTGTTCCGGGCACGTCCCATTGGGAGGAGGCCCCGGGGAAGACCCAGGACATGCTGGAAGGATTACATCTCTCAGCTGGCTTGAGAACGCCTTGGGGTTCCCCCAGAGGAGCTGGGGGAGGTGTGTGTGGATCGGGAGGTCTGGGCGGCTTTGCTTGAGCTGCTGCCCCCGCTACCCGACTCCGGATAAAGCGGAAGAAAATGGATGGATGGATGGATCTTAATAATTAATTATACAACCTCAAATGATAAAGAACACAATACTCATATGGCCAAGGGTATTTTAGCATCGTGTTATATTTATAATTATAGCCTGCAGATCCAAAATACAGAAAATGCACAATTTTCACTTTCTTAAATAACTGACAAAAATATTGAGCTTTTTCATAATATTCAAATCTTTTGAGATGCACTTGTGTATTCAGAGTTTGTTATATTAAAATTACTATTTCACAACTTTTGGAATTTATACATCACCAAATGTTGCCAACATGACATAACTACACAAAATATCCAAAGAGAAGTAATGGAATGCATGAACATGCAGTTTTTAGCATAATGCAACTGTATTGTCACTTTAACAATTTCTTTTCTTTATACAAGTCAGGTGATTGATTCATAAAAAAATCAAAGTCATTGAGTATGCATTTCAGTTACATCAGTTCTTAAGAAGTATAAACAGCATGGTTCAGGATGATAAATCTGTCTGAAGTGGGCAGTTTTTATAAACTGAATGACTGTGCAAGAAGACTAATGACGGAAGCCACCATGACACCCACGACGACTAGTGAGGAAAGCCACCATAACACCATGACAAGTCTGAAGGATTTCTAGCTTCTGTGGCTGGAATTGTAGGAACTGTGCATGCTGGTGTACATTTGTTTGCTGCATCACCAGGCACAGCTCCATGACAGAGTGGAACAGAGAATGACTTTGTAACAACAAAATTGATTAAATCTAGCTTTGAGTCTCCCATGGAATTTCTGGTAAACTGCCAAATTTCAAATCTTTTTTTCGAAAATGCTTCTAACCTGCAATGGACAACCATTCCATCCAATAGGAGCTGTGGACTCTTAATCACTTCATGCTACAAACCATAGAGATAAGAAGCACACTGATGGGTCACAGTGTCTTAAAATACGAAACAAAAAAAGCTCCCTTGCATTCAGAGTGGGAACAATGCATGTTATCAGCAGCATGGCAAACCAATTAAATGCTTTAGATAAACCATTCATCCTTCATTCAGTGTTTGCAGTGAACCTTGGATTTTACAGGCAGTGTGGATATGGTGGAACAAAAGCTTGAGTTATTTGCTTTCATGTATCTGGAGAGGACAGATCACAGATCTTTCTGTACCTGACTGAACACGAGATGGATGTCTTAAAGTACTATTCTGTGCACTAGCAACTTTGTCTCTAAAGCTTGATAACAAGGTTCATCTCAGTCCATTTTTAAAATCTTTAAAAGCAGAGCTTTTCGTGCTATTGGTGTAATATGTACATCTGCTGGTACAAGGTTTTCAAGAAATACCTTTTCTTTCCTAGCTTATCATCTGAGGAGAGAAGATAGTGACTGGTTTGATAAGCCGAGGGAAGAGCACCTACAAAGCAGAAGAATGACAGACAGGAGACAGGTGAGACATTGATAATCTTACACTTTGTTCTTCATGCTAAGAGTAAAAAAATCTTGAAAAATTTCCTCAGATGAAATTGGTCCCTTATGCCTTCCCGAACACTCGAGTCAAACTGAAGAGAGACCCAGTGGACACCAGTGTTTCAGGTATGAGGCAAACCTGGCACCATAGAGGATTCTGCTCAAACTGCGTTTCTGACTTTGCTAACTTTGGGCACGTTCCTTTAGGGAATGGTCTTGGGATCCGTGTGGTGGGTGGAAAGGATATTCCAGGTGGCCGTGGAGAGATTGGAGCCTACATTGCCAAAGTGATTCCCGGTGGTGTGGCAGAACAAACAGGACTGATTGTTGAAGGTAAGGAAATGAGTGCTTATCTGGTCCTGGTCCACTGTCAGTATTTGACAGCACTGGGTTGCATTAGTCATTGAGCTATATTTAGATCTGTAGACACACAAACACAATAATTAGCTTTGAGATTGTTTCATAACCCATTGTCAATTTGTAGATTAAATTATTAGATGAGCAGGCTTCTGAAATAATCAGTCTTCCAGCAGGGAAGTAGCTTACAGGTCTTCTTCATCATTTAACTGTTCCCGTTAGGTTTCCACAGCAGATCATTTATCTCCTGCCTAAGTCTTATTTGGAATATACCCTGCGGCCCTCCTCTAAACACGCCCAAACAATCTCAATCTTGTGTTTGTCACCCTATTATGGTATCATCTGATATATGTTGTCATCATTCCTAATCCTCCTGTCTTTTTGTTAGTGCCATCCTTCTATCACAAATTACTCCTGACACTCTTTACAAACTCCTCCACCCTGCCTGGACTCTCTTCTTCAACTCTCTACCACACTCTCCATGGCTTTGAACAGTTGGCTCAGAGTGTTTAAACTCTTCCACCATAACCACCTCTATAATCCTTGCTATTGCACCATTCCACCACACTCACATTCACTTGCTCAAAGTAACCTTCATTCCCCTTCTCTCCAGTGCATACCTCCATCACTCTAAGATCACATCTTGTTCCCTGCAATAACAAGATATCACAAAATCATCTGCAAACATAGTTGTCCAAGGTGACGATCTCTTCTGGTAACTTGTCCATTTTCATTGCAAACAAGAAACAGATTACACCTGTTCATTGATACAATACCACCTTCAATTTGAACACATTTGTCATTACTACTGCACATCATACAGTCACACACTGTCCTCATCTATACCCTGCACCACCCTCACATACTTATATGTTATTCCTGACTTTGTCATACAGTACCACAACTCTTATCATCATATGTTGTAACAGCCAACATATGTGTTCTGTAAATCCACAATTACCGAATGCAACTCCAACAGTAGTCTCAAAGCAAACTTCACAACTGTACTAATCTTTTTTGTCATGAAAATATATTGCTGCTCATGGAAAAGGATACCTTACATGTTTACATGCACAATATGGTAACTTTGATAACTTGAGGATACTTATCACTGTGGTGACTCCACCAAGAGGGGCTGACATAATGCTGCTATCACATAAAGGATGTTGTGATAGCAGCACATATAGCCTGTATATCCCATTGATGGGAAATTTCACTTTTTGTGAGATACTGACAAGCCAAAATGAGGCGGGTGGTAAGACCAATACAATGTGAAAAGGGCTCTATACAAGTATCGGCTAAAAAGTTCATACCCATGATCCTTTGTGAGTTGAGACAGTTTCATCATTGTTACTTTGCACTCCCTTGACATCGCAGTTTTCACCCTGACTGCCAAAAATGTCATCACCACTGCAGTATCAATCACTTCTATCTCACCCTGTGCTCTGTATCTTCCTCTGCACTTGCATGTCCTCCCTCAGCACATCCATAAACCTCCTCTTTTGCCTCCATCCTCAGCATCTTTCTCCCTATATACAATGGTGGGCACAGCTAACCAAAAGTTAGCTTTGATAACTGGTAATCAGCTAACTGAAAAGTTATCTTTTTTAACGCTAAACCGATAAAATACCTAAAAACATACCGGAAGCTACAGATAACTGATAACTTTCAATTTTGCCTCCCATACTCTCTTAGCTACTAAGAAGCTGAGTTTGAGTTTAAACACCACCAAAGCCTCAGAGAATCAAAGGTGATCACAAACCCAAACAGCAAATGAGCCAGCACTCATTTACCTTAACATAGTACAGTGGTCCAGTGATGAGGCAGAGGTCTTGAAATTGAAAGCAGGTTTGAATTATGGTTTTGCTTTAAAAATAAAATTATTCTGGATAGAATAACTACATTAATGTAAAATGTACTAAGCGATATATAACACATATCTGTTAATTTTCAAATAATGCACTAATTCTGAAGATTTGAACATTAACACACAGATCCCCAAAGGGATTATGGGTAAATAAGCCTCCGCTCATACTGATTGGTTGATTCATTCATTCTATGTAAAAATCAACACAAGTGAATCAACGCGTTGGTGTTTACAAATAAATGTGCTTTTGTAAAATATGTCATTTTTTTTATTTGTATAAAAAAAAGAAAGAAATTTTCAAGATCCCGCAAGACAGCGCCTAAGTGCATGCGTGATGACATCACAACTCTATCCGGTTAGGGAGACAAGGTTTCTTTCAATAACAAGAACGGTCAAAAAACTTTCTCGTGTGTGGTTGGAGTTGTGTGGTGATAGGAATCACTGTTTGAATGCTTGAATAATGATGTCAGTCACACAAAGAAATCAAATAATAGTGAAAACATGTTCATTGCACCCAGAATGTTGGTATTTTGGTCGTTGAACTTTGTGGTGTGATGTCAATAACTCATCGATCAGCGGCTCCGTGTGGTGTCATAACAGAATGAATCCATCAGTCACTCTGTGTGGTGTCATAACATCTGATCATTTAGCGGCTCTGTGCGGTGTCAAAACGAATCAATCAGTTGCTCCATGTGGTGTCATAACATCTGATCGGTTAGCAGCTCCATGTGGTGTCAAAACAGCGAATAAATCAGTCGCTCTGTGAGGCGTCATAACATCAAGTCTGGTTCACATGGCAAGATAATTAGGCTGATATTGTACCCGATCTTCCCCTTCCGACAATCTTAAGGACTCCCCGGCAATCATGATGACGCTAAATATAATCTTATCAGATATTCCTGCCGTGTGTGGTTTGTAACAGCGCTCTGATCTGCTCAGAAGTACATGAGGAGCTAAATGAACATGCAGCTAATCAGAAAGCGAGGTGTTTGACCTGGGAATGTTCGTGTGTGAAATCTGTTTGTGTCTGTTGTTTTTACCATGTGGCTGACACCACAGACTGTACAACTAAACCTGTCAGATCTATGATTGTTTTTATCTCCACGTGTGTGGTCTCTCAGGTTTTGGAAACCTACAGATAATTTTAAAATCCTGCAGTTGGCAACACTGTGATATAACCGGTCGCCAGTAGATGGCGGTGTTCTACGTATTTTGACGCTGGTTTATCACACGGCGTGAATCACAATATAATAGACTTTTCGGCTTTTGGAGAAGCAACCTGGGTTTCTTCTGGCATTTCTACATAAAACAAACACAATAACAACGTCTATAACCCAGAAAATATATTCACGAGAGTTTTAGGCACAATATACAAAGAGTTTAATGCTATTGTCCGTGCGGAACCTGATCAGAGCATCTCAAATGCATTTCTTCTGTCATGAATACCCATAATGCACTGGGCACAGCTGCATGTCCACAATAAAACCTTCAAAATTAGTGCAGTACTTTAAAATTAAAACATATCTGATATTTTCACTTTCTAAAACTTCAGACGTGACGTTAATTTAAATAACTTGTCCGAAATTACTTTGGTTAAAATTTTAACCCTAAGTTAAAACTGTATGCCTCTGGATGACTTGGGTGATATTGCCAGTGTGTCAGTATGGGGTCAAAAGAAATGAGCTTTTTTCTTTTTTTATGACCTCCTTTGCCTGCAGAGTATAAAGTGGTTTCTTCTAGAACTAGCTCTTCTCTGTCTGTGGAAGATAGAACTGTGCATCTACTATAAAAAGCTATGTCTGCAAAAATGTTAGCGGTCAAAAAATTATCAGACCAAAACTTATTGGAAGATAATTCGTTTGATGATGATTTTCAAAGTTATCTGAAAAGTTAATCCGATAATGAAAACATTATCTTCGATAATTAGCGGTTAGTGGAATTGTGCCCACTAGAGGTGGGCGATACCGGGAATTTTGGTATTGATCCGATACCAAGTAAATACAGGCCCAGTATCGCTGATATCAATACTGATACCGATAATTTTTCATATTTAAGCTTCATAGATCCAAAGGATTCAAAAGAACTAGGATAGAATTTCGCCAAACATTATACGTGACAACAAAATACTTTATTATCACAATCAACATTTTTGTTAAAAAAAAATATCACTCAACACAACTTAAAACAAATCTCCTGAGGTAGAGGGCTGACAATAACAATACAACAAAATTAACACACCACAAATACTGTAAACAGCTTCAAACGTATTCTGTTTTTCAAGTCAAACAATACAATAAAATAATAAAAAATAAGGAATTTCTTCCCTTCAGTGCACTTCTCTACATTGTTTCTTAAATAAAGAGTGTAACAAAAATAGAAATTAAAGCAAATTAAAACAATCTTCTGAGGTTAGAGAGCTGACAAACCACAACAGAGAAAAACTAACACACCACAACAAATATTGTAAACAGTTTCAAACTTGTTCTTTTTTTTTTTTCTCAAGTCGAGCAATACAATAAAATAATACAAAAAATAAGGAATTTCCTCCTATCTCTGCACTTCTGGCTTTAAACAAAATAAAAACAATAAGTGAAAATTAAATAAAGAAAGTATAAATAAAGAAAGAATACGTTTACCTGTCCCCCTGTTGAGAACAAAGGATTAGAGGTTTGTTTTTTGTTTTTTTAACAATATCATGTTCACAGTGTCACGTGTTGACTCGAGGAGAGCACTGAGTGGGTGGGCCAGGCTGAGCCTACCTGTATGACTGTTGGCTGAGCCACATGACGGCGCAATAACAAAAGACCAGAGAGGGGAGGGTGCGCTGCTCCGTGTTGTGTGACACAGCACAGCGCTGCTCTTACAGACAGAGAGTAGACTTTGATGAATCTTCGTGTGCAGCAGTCAGTGTGTGCGGGAGAGAAAAAAAGCTTGAGTATCGATCTTTTTACACGAGGATCATTCAATACCAATACCAGCCTTGGTATCGATATTATTGATATTAGGATCGATCCGCCACCTCTAGTGCCCACCTCTGCAGATATACCCTGGTTCCTCCTCTGCACATGTCCAAACCATCTTAATCTTGTTTCTCTGACTTTGTCTCCAAACCGTCCCACCATCTCACCTGAGCGGTACAAGTCCTTTTCTCCTTCCTTACTATTCAACTTATTGTATAGCTCACAATATGCCTTTTTTCTTAGCTTTTGCCACTTCTCTTTTCACCTTACGTCACATCTCCTTGTACTCCTGTCTACTTCCTTCATCTCTCTGACTATCCTAATTCTCTTTTGTTCTCCTTGTGCTTTCCTGGACATCTTTGTTCCATTACCAAGTCTCCTTGTCTCACCACATCTGCAGTACTTTTCGAGTTGTTCAAAATTGCTTCCCCTCCATCCAGTGCCTCTCTCACCTGCTCACTGAATTTCACATAGTCTTCCTCCTTCAGCTTCTACCATTTGATCCTTTGTTGAGCTCTCACTCTTCTCGTCTTCTTTACTTCTAATGTCATCCTACTACCATCATATGCTGTCTAGCTACACTCTCCTGCCAGTACCTTACTGTCTTCAATTTCTTTTAGCTTACATCTCCTTCAAAGAGTAGTGAACCTGTGTGCACCTTTCGCCACTCTTATATGTCACTCTGTGCTTCTCCCTTTTCTTAAATTAGGTATTCACCATAGCCATTTCCATCCTTTTTGCAAAATCAACTACCATCTCTCCTTCCACATTTATGATGATACAATATCTACCTGTTACTTCCTCATCACCCCTGTTCCTTTTACCAACATGCACATTAAAGTCTGCTCCTATCACCACTCTTTCATGCTTGGGCACACTCTTCATCACCTCATCTAACTCACTCCAAAAATCTTTCTCTTTCATCTTGCAATCTACCTGTGGGACATATGCATTGATGATATTCATCATCACCCCTTCAGTTTCCAACTTCACACTCATCACCTAGAGTGTGAAGCTGTTCATCAGTGGTGGGCACAGTTCCGATAATCCCATAAATATCGAAGATAAAGTTTCCATTATCAGATTATCTTCTCAGATAACTTTGAAAACCATTATCGGACTAATTATCTTCCGATAATTTTTGTCCGGTAATTTTTAGACCGTTAATGTGGTAAACAAAGGTGAACAAATGTGTAGTTCTCTCCTCTGCAAATAGAGAAGAGCTGCTTCCACAGTAGAAGAAACCACTCTATCCTCTGCAGGCAAATGAGAACTGGCCACAGCAACAGCAACAACAGCAGCAGCAACAGCAACAACAGCAGCAGCAGCAGCAGCAGCAGCAGCAGCAGCAGCAGCAGCAGCAACAACAACAACAACAACAACAACCAAACAAAAACCCTATACTGATAATGCAGCCAATATCACCCAGTCATCCAGAGGCATACATTTTTAACTTATGGTTGAAATTTATCCAAGCTTATTTCTGACAAGTTATTTAAATTAATGTCACTTCTGAAGTTTTATAAAGTGAAAATATCAGATATATGTTTTACTTTTAAAGTAATATGCAAATTTTTAAGGTTTTAGTGTGGGCATAATGTGTCCAGGTGCATTATGGGTGATAGGGTAATCTCAGTACGTTCATGACAGGAGAATGCATTTGAGACACTCTGATCAGGACAACAGCATTAAACTCTAGTGCCTAAAACTCTTGTGAATATATTCTCTGGGTTTATAGACGTTGTTTTTGTGTTTGCTTTTCCACGCATCTTAAATATAGCAAGTAGCAACACAGATTATCTGGAAATTTGTGTTTGCAAGTTTTCAAGGTCTCTACTGCCATCTACTGGCCAGTAGTGTTCATGGCAGTATTCAGACTGAAGCTGGGCAGACACTGTACCAGAGAACCGCATGGTGTATAAGTTCAGAGCGCCCGATTTATGTTCTCTCACACATTGTACGTTCAAAAACCACACGTTTGACTCGTGTTTCCAGAAGCAAAACATAAGAAGCTTTTTTTTCAAACTTAATTTACAAAAACTCTTGATGAGAGAGACATCAAAGTTTCAAAACAAAACAAAACAAAAAAAAAACATTACAAGACAGGTCTGCAGTGTTTGCACAGGCACAGTGCAAGAGGTGGTCCTGAGATGTTAAACGCAGCTCGTTACTCCATGTATACTAAACGATGCAGGACGCGCGATTAACCTGAAACTCGGTGCGATCCAAAAAATTCTCGCACAAATGAAAAATCAGCTGAAAAATTGCCAAAAGTTGCACTGGCACCAGTAGATCATGGCAGTGTTCTATTTATTTTGACACCGGTTATATCAGACGGTTATCTAATTACAACTTGGCTTTTTTTTTCTTTGAAAATGCCTTTTTATTTTTACAAATAAAAAATGGCATATTTTAAAAAAGCACATTTATCTGTAAACACCAGCACACGACACACCTCACATTAACGTTACGTAATGTATGTAACATTGTGAATGAATCAATCAGTGAGCAGAGGCACATTTTACCCAGAATGCCATCTGTCTGTGTTTGTTACAAAACTTCAGAATTAGTGCATTATTCAACATTAAAAGCTATACGAGGGCTGTCAATAAAGTATAGGTCCTTTTTATTTTTTTCAAAAACTATATGGATTTCATTCATATGTTTTTACGTCAGACATGCTTGAACCCTCGTGCGCATGCGTGAGTTTTTCCACGCCTGTCGGTGACGTCATTCGCCTGTGAGCACTCCTTGTGGGAGGAGTCGTCCAGCCCCTCGTCGGAATTCCTTTGTCTGAGAAGTTGCTGAGAGACTGGCGCTTTGTTTGATCAAAATTTTTTCTAAACCTGTGAGACACATCGAAGTGGACACGGTTCAAAAAATTAAGCTGGTTTTCAGTGAAAATTTTAACGGCTGATGAGAGATTTTGAGGTGATACTGTCGCTTTAAGGACTTCCCACGGTGCGAGACGTCGCGCAGCGCTCTCAGGCGCCGTCGTCAGCCTGTTTCAAGCTGAAAACCTCCACATTTCAGGCTCTATTGATCCAGGACATCGTGAGAGAACAGAGAAGTTTCAGAAGAAGTCGGTTTCAGCATTTTATCCGGATATTCCACTGTTAAAGGAGATTTTTTTAATGAAAGACGTGCGGACGGGTCCGCGCGTCGGGACGCAGCCGGCGCAGTGCGGCGGCACAGGAAAAACACCTCCGTGTTGATAACCATTTGTAAAATCCAGGCGGCTTTTGATGGCTTTCAGTGGAGTGAGTATATGAGAAATTGTTTAACAGCTGGACATGTTCCAACTTGTCCTTAAGGCTTCCAACGGAGGTGTTTTTCCTGTGGCGGAGCGTCGCGGCGGCTGCGAGCCGACGCTGCAATCCGTCCGCACGTCTTTCATTAAAAAAATCTCCTTTAACAGTGGAATATCCAGATAAAATGCTGAAACCGACTTCTTCTGAAACTTCTCTGTTCTCTCACGACGTCCTGTATCAATAGAGCCTGAAATGTGGAGGTTTTCAGCTTGAAACAGGCTGATGATGGCGCCTCGGAGTGCTGCACGACGTCTCGCTCCGTGGGAAGTCCTTAAAGCGACAGTATCACCTCAAAATCTCTCATCAGCCGTTAAAATTTTCACTGAAAACCAGCTTAATTTTTCGAACTGTGTCCACTTCGATGTGTCTCACAGGTTTAGAAAAAATTTTGATCAAACAAAGCGCCAGTCTCTCAGCAACTTCTCAGACAAAGGAATTCCGACGAGGGGCTGGACGACTCCTCCCACAAGGAGTGCTCACAGGCGAATGACGTCACCGACAGGCGTGGAAAAACTCACGCATGCGCACGAGGGTTCAAGCATGTCTGATGTAAAAACATATGAATGAAATCCATATCGTTTTTGAAAAAAATAAAAAGGACCTATACTTTATTGACAGACCTCGTATATCTTAACTTTGCACAAATGACAGAATTGACATTAATTGAGTTATTCTATCAGTATTCACTTTATTTATACACCAAACCATAACTCAGCACTGCTTTGTTTTCCAAGACCTCAGCCTGACGGCAGCACTGTGATCGGGTAGAAAGTTGAGTTTTACGGCTCTGCCCAGTGGTCTCTGTGCTGGAAGCCATGTAGTAAACAGAAGGTTCCAGCAGGGTGCTCAAAGACAGAAGTGCTCACTCATTGCTTGGGCCTGCTGTTGCTTTTGATGCTTACAAAAGCAATTGTTGTGTTAAAACTCAAAATCAGCTTGTTTAGTAGTTGCAAGTGTACCGGAGATAATACTGGAATTTATCAGTTATCTGTAACTTCCAATACGTTTTTGGGTGGTTTATTGTTTTAGCTTTATTGGAGATAACTTTTCAGTTATCTGATTATCTGTAACTTCCAATACGTTTTTGGGTGGTTTATTGTTTTAGCTTTATTGGAGATAACTTTTCAGTTATCTGATTATCTGTAACTTCCAATACGTTTTTGGGTGGTTTATTGTTTTAGCTTTATTGGAGATAACTTTTCAGTTATCTGATTATCTGTAACTTCCAATACGTTTTTGGGTGGTTTATTGTTTTAGCTTTATTGGAGATAACTTTTCAGTTATCTGATTATCTGTTATTGAAGTTAATTTTTTGGTTATCTGTGCCCACCACTGCTGTTCATGTTAAAACTATTGTCAATCTATGTCAAACCTTTTCTTTCTTTTTTTTCCTTTTTTTTTTCTTTTTAAACCATGAGCAATTTTTGATCAACATATTGTAATACATTATCAACTTACTAAAATGTGCGCATCAAAAAACAAAACAAACAAACAAAAAAACCCATTTTTTTCATGCTGTTTCAATTCTATGGACACTAACTCCATGTTTAGAGTGTACAGCAATATGGTATGTATATACTCTGTTTTTGGTTTAGCACTTGAGAAGGCAGCCCCAAAACACTGCAGTTTATATCTCAAAAACAGATGCAATCACTTTGCCCACTGCCATCCATGGAGGAAATGGGTCAGATACAGTCAACTCCATAAGTAATTAAACAGTGATATAAATTTGCCTCTGTACACCACCACAACTGAGTTGAAATGAAATTTCTTCATGATTGATGTAAATTAATAGTCAGTGATTTGGAAATGTTCATGCTTCCATCTGCTAAATTGTCTAAAGAAAAGTGACTGTGGAAGTGATCACTTGCATTAATCAGAATCCTTATATTTAGCTTGTCCAAGTACTTATGGCATCTGAAAATGGAGGGACTGTTTATGGCTGGAGTAGAGCAAGAACAAATCATTACATTTTATCTATGATATGAAACAGTCCCCCAAATTCATGATTACACATAAATGTCCACCCAATTTATCACACAGTGCATTTTGCATTTCTAAACTGTCATTCTCATCTGAATAATATTATTCATTATTTCTATATCATATTTTTCTCTTGAAATACCAAAACAGAAAAGGTCAGACTGAGCTTTATGTTCATAGCAACTCAGATTAGTTGCAAAAAAAGGGAGAGTGGTCTAGGACATCCTGAACTGTCATCATAAAAATGTAGCTTTTATGCTTGACTGCAAGAGCAAGGCAGCAGAACATGGCTGGGGGTGCAAATAAGAATAAAGTGGGGGAGGATAAGGTAAATCATACAGACGGAGCTGGGAACAGACAGAGAGGGAAAGCTCTAATGATTACTGGCACACACGGAAGGATGTGCAAATATTAATTTATTCCCTTACTGTCACAACAGCTGGTGCTTCGCGTCATAAGCAGAAGTCTAATCTGGAGGCCAGATTTCAGTTGTGTAAGTGAGATTGCATATGACTCTGGGTTTGAGTTTGCTGTGCACTCATATACTATATCTCTCATAATCACACTAGAATTTGACAGTTGTCTGTTTGTTTGTGTGTTTTGTTGTTCCTCTACTCCTCTCAGAACCTTTGGCCAATTTCTACGGAACTCGATATGTGAATGCAAGTCAACGCACAAATTAAAACTATGAAAAAATATGATTTTTCACTCCAGTGTCCACTACACGTGTCCCATATATGTAGATGAGTTCTAGTATTGCTCAGATGAGGTCAAATGTGCCAAAGGTCAATAATTGGAGACAAGGTCATTACAAGCAAAGGTCACAATTTGCATTGACGTTCGCACACATGTGACTGGGTTCTGGAATTGCCCAGAAAGGTCAAATTTGACAAAGGTCAACCATTGGGGTCAAGGTCATGGTTGCCTGTTTCTGTTTCTACATCTTTAGAGTACTAGTATTCACCATGCGTTCCATGCTTTGACTGATATCTCTTCTGTTGTTATTCTCCTCGTACTTTTATTTTTGCATTTCTGCTCCTAGTGCATGCTGTTGCCTTTACTTTGTGTGCACTCGGATTCTGTGTTTCACATGCAGTGAAACACAGGTTGTTGTCTCCAGTGGGACTACAACCATTACAGTCTGCTTCTTGGCCTCCTCCTCACAGGTCATTTAGCTGATTCCTGTCAAACGTGGGATGTCAGTGAAGGCATTGCCATTAAAAAATAATTTTTGCAAATGTCAAGGTCAACGAATTTTGGATTCTACCTGATGTGGACAGAAATGGCACATGCTTAGGCAGATTCCAGAATTGCCCTGGCAAGGTCAGCCAGGGATTAATATTTTGGGTGAAGGTCAAGGTCACTCGAGTCAAATGTCAGACAGTAAACTTCAAATGGCTTCAGTAAACATTACTTTCATTTGCTTGGATTTCTTTGTTTTTTCCCCTCATTCTCATCTCAGTGTGAGCCAAAACTCAAAATCTCTTTAACTGTGAGCCCATGTTGGATGCAGTATCAAACCGAATCATGTGTGATATGTATTTTTTCCTTCTCTGATTCAACAGGAATGCAGGTGTTGGAGTGGAACGGAGTCCCCTTGATGGGAAAAACATATGAAGAAGTGCAGTCCATCGTGGGCCAGCCATGTGCAGAGGCGGAGCTTTGTGTGCGACTGTGAGTTACACCTGCAAACATTTACCACTCTAACCACTCAAAACCTCCCACATGTTCACTGGCTTTGAATCCACACCCACAATCACCTTCTCTCATCCCTCCTTTGATATTCAGTGATTCAACACGTTTCACTGACACATATTGTAAATCTGCGATTCTTAATGCTACTGACATACACAGTACATTATGCTTCATAATTTTTCCTTTATGATTCAACCAGCGACCTGAACATGCTGTCTGACCCTGAGCATCCACAAGCCCTGGAGCACCATACCCAGCTTAAAGCTGGTACGTGCAAAGATTTTTGATGTGCATGGACCATTTTATGCATCTATGCATCTGTGCACCCATTGTGTATAAATATACAAATTGCTAATGTGCAAATTGTCAGCAGGGGGTCAAAGTTCTCCTGGTGTAGATCCGAAGCAATTGGCTGCAGAGCTGCAAAAGGTGTCCCAACAGCAGGCTCCTGGTATGGCTGGGGCAGTGATTGGACCTGGGAGTTTGGGGGTCCTCTCTGCACTGGAACGCTCTGCCCTCCTCCACTCTGGTACTGGATCAGCAGCCTCCAGTGGCGTGCCGAGCCCCGGCCAGCCCGCATCTCCAGCCATAAGCAAGAAACAGAGACAAAAGGTAATGGATTTTACTGTCTGTTGGTACATTTCCAATTTGAGCTGCAACATTTAATTGATTAATCAATTATTAATTGATCATTAAACTAATTGCAATTAAATGTAATCAATTAATCATTCTGAGTCTGAGTTATGCCCAAATTATCTGGTTTCAGATTTCAGATCTGATTTCAGATCTGCACAAAATTAAAAGTGAAGCCAGGAGGTTGTGGGTGATTATGGTCAGGGTTGGGGAAGGAGTAGGGTTAGGTTATGGTTAAGGTTAGGGTTGGGGGTAGGAGTAGGGTCAGTAATAGTGAGTTTAAAAAAAAACGTCATGAAAATTTGAATCATTTCATGACGGGCGCACAGAAACAAACAAACAAAAAAAAAACCTGAGACTGGGCTGCTCTGGCAGTTATGCTGCATTTACACAATGCAGGATGCATAACGAATGTCATATGTGTGTCATTCTTGGCACATTCCTGACATTCTTAACGTGACTTAAATCATCTGAATAGGTTTCTTAATAGTGCGTGTTAGTGCGTGATATTCATGATTTTCATGGAGCATGTTTTGTCAAAAAAATCTTCCACGAATGTCACGCACCACCCTCGTGGAGGTCGCAACTGAGCGTGTTGATCTGTCTTGATTAGTGGTGATCCTTCATAGAGCGTGACGCGTTCTTCTCGGATGTGCGCACAATTAAACCCTGCTGCACCGCATTCAGTTTCATTGCTGCAATATGCTGAAGAAGGACAGTGATGCCAAGTCGCCTTAAAGTCTTGTTCCAATGCTCCTCAGTGTGCTCCTGCAGATGGTTCACCTGCTGCTGCTGCTGTGCCTGATGTTTAAGCCGCGTGGAGCCACACATCTGGCTCTATCTGTCTCCTCCTCCTCTCTGCGCCACTCCATGGCACAGAGCCCAACTAAGAATGCAGTCACAAAGTTATTATGTCACAACGTGATAGAACGTGACGATGCACTGCTCCGCGCAATAGCACGGAACAGCGCGGAACATTATTCTTGACCGTGCGTAATGGTTCCTGATAATTCGCCAGCAACACGTGTCATTAATCGGAATGCGTGGTAACAGGTTGCAGCAGTTCCTGAGGACACCTGACACCTCTGTCTCAAATCATCACATTGGTAATCACTGGCCAAGAATGTATACTTCGTGGCATTCGTGACTTGTCATCGTTGTGTAAACGCAACTTAAATGAAATATCTTTGGTGTGTGGACAGAACAAGGCGTTTGAGGATGTCATCATAAGCTTTGTGAAACACTGAGCAATATTTTTCACATTTTCTCACATTTTATGGGTCAAGGAAATGGATTAATCCAGAAAATAATCAACAGATTAATGGATAATGCAAATAATTGTTAGCTGCATTTCTATGAAATATTTTAGGATTTTATTTTCTGTCTTTTTGTGTATCAGGAAGAGGCTAAGCCGTGCGTAAGATTTTCTTATTTATTTTTTACATACATGACTGCCTTTTTAATTTTTGGCAATTTAAATACTTTATATGTTGGGGTTTTTTTAATTTGTAAATTCAAAATAGATGAATGATTTTGGACCACATGCAGATGACATCCAAATTAATCATTTAACCCGCCCTAATATTTAAGGGCCCCAATTAAGGCCATTTCATTGTTGGACCCACTGAGCCAAATTTTCTCCATA
Source organism: Thalassophryne amazonica (assembly GCF_902500255.1). Taxonomy (NCBI): domain Eukaryota; kingdom Metazoa; phylum Chordata; class Actinopteri; order Batrachoidiformes; family Batrachoididae; genus Thalassophryne; species Thalassophryne amazonica. The sequence goes on from NC_047110.1 coordinate 71,807,849, forward strand.
TTATAAATGATTCACGACCATTTTTTCTGCAGTAAAATTATGTAATCACAGGATACTTTCAAAGCAACATTCCTTTTATTTGAAGAAAGGGTTGGTATTTTAGGCAAGGGACTCTGGTAATTTATTTTATCTTAAAAATAAATGTTCTTTGAATATCTGTAAATACAAAATGATATAACCAGTAAAGGGAGAGAACGGGGTGATATAATGGAAAGAAAAAAGGTAGACATATTGTGTGTCTAAGAGACCAAATGGAAGGTAAGTAGGAGCAGGAACATACTAGGCAGTGTGTTCAAGTTGTTGTGTCATAGTGTGGATAGCAAGAGAAATGGTGTTGGGTTCACTTTAAATGAAGTGTATGTTAAGAGTGTGATCAGATAAGATCAGATGATATGATCACAAAATCAATCATCGATCTTCGGCCTAGGGTGCTCTGGTACCATGTACACTTATGAGCATTTTGATGTTCGTTATGGACAGTCCGTGACTAGCACAGAAGTCCAATATCAAACGACTATTCGGGTTTAGATCGGGGAGGCTGTTCCTCTCAATCACACCTCTCCAGGTGTCTCTGTCATTGCCCACATGTGCGTTGAAGTCCCCCAGCAGAACAATAGAGTCCCCACCGGAACCCCATACAGGACTCCATTCAGGGACTCCAAGAAGGCTGAATACTCCAAACTGCTGTTTAGTGCATATGCACAAACAACAGTCAGAGACCACCCCCCCTACCCCCCCACCCCATCACCCAAAGGCGCAGGGAGGTGACCCTCTTATCTACCGGGGTAAACTTCAATGTAGCGGCGCTCAGCCGGGGACTCGAGTATCCCCACACCCGCTCGGTGCCTCACACCCTGTGCAACTCCAGAGAAGAATAAGGTCCAACCCCTATCAAGGAGAGTGGTTCCGGAGCCAAGGCCATGTGGGGAGGCGAGGCCCACCAGATCTAACTGGAAGGTCCAAATAGGCTTTTTGGGCTGTGCCCGACTGGGCTCAGTGGCAAACCCAGCCACCAGGTGCTTGCTGACGGTCCCTTCATCCAGGCCTGGCTCCAGATGGGGGCCCCGGGCTTCCTCTGGGCCAGGTCACATTTCCTCTGCCTCGTTTTGTCATGGTGTCTTACCGAAGAATATCTGCAAGAGTGAAGGGGAAAGTCTACAAGACAGTTGTGAGACCGACTATATATTGTATGGCTTAGAGACAGTGGCACTAACAAAAAGACAGGAGGCAGAGCTGGAGGTGGCACAGCTGAAAATGTTGTGTGACGAGTATGGACAGGATTAGGAATGAACATACCAGGGGGACAGCTCAAGTGGGACGGTTTGGAGACAAAGTCAGAGAGACAAGATTGAGATGGTTTAGACATGTTCAGAGGAGGGATCCAGGGTATATAGGGAGAAGGATGCTGAGGATGGAGCCACCAGGCAGGAGGAGAAGAGGGAGGCCAAAGAAGAGGTTTATGGATGTGCTGAGGACCACATGCAGGTGGTTGGTGTGACAGAGGAAGATACAGAGGACAAGGTGAGATGGAAATGATTGATCTGCTGTGGCGACCACTAACGAGAGCAGCCAAAAAAAGAAGATTGATTCACATTGTTGAACATATTCAGCAATAATACCACTCAGATATTAAACTAAAAAGTTATCAATACACTATGAAGTCTTAACTAAGGATCTTTGCCCCCATATGTGGCCCGTTCAGGTTGAATATACTAGGTATACCTGTGGAGTCAGAACACACTTTATTCCATTGTACTGGCAGAATAACCGTCATGGTATTATTTACTTTTCTATGTGGCCGAAGTTTGGTCTGTCAGGATTATCTTGGTCCACCTTCCTCTTAACAATTCATTTTGTTGCGATATTTTCCAAAGTACTTCAGTCATAATTAGTCCTGTTTTTAGCTTACAGATATGCTGAAGACACAACCTTACCCCATCACTGGAGAAATCCAGGTATGGAAGAGTCACTTATTCACACTTATTAATAAACAAGGCACCATCATTTAACAGTGACATTCTTTCATGCTGACATGAATCTGCTCTCCTCAGCTCCAGATCAACTATGACAGGAACCTCGGTAACCTGATCGTCCACGTCCTGCAAGCTAGAAACCTTGCCCAGCGGGACAATGACAGCTACTCAGACCCTTTTGTCAAGGTTTACCTGCTACCTGGGAGAGGGTGAGCTTTGGAGTCTCAGAATGTTCTTTGATTTCTGTCTTTTTGTGCTTGTCGTGTTTCCTCCCACACCTTCTTTCAGACTCTCTGTTTGCTGTTTCTGTACATATTAACTGTCTATATAGATGAGAAATTAGACAAACAGCGGCTATGATTATGAATTCATTGTCATTTTCAATAGTGGGCATGGCTAACCTTAAAGTTACCAGGAAGCAATAATTTACTAACTGAAAAAAATAGTGCAATAATACTAAATAATAAGCTCTAAAATATTTAACTGAATCTATCGATAACCACTAACTTTTTTAATTATTTTCACTCATCTTCCGAAAAACAGATCTAATGGATTGAAATTCTAATATGTTAAAGTGAAAACATGGAGGTTCCCAAAAAGAGCTACCATCCCAAGATCAAATGAAAGCATACAGCTATTCACAATGCAGAATATATCCAAATAATAACAAATATTAACAAATAAAAATACACATGGAAATATTTTTTAATAATCAAATTAATGCATGTTCTCTTGCTTAGTCAAGAGTCCGTGAGCAAACCCTAGCGGTCTGTGAGTATATTGGTAAAATATCACATTCTGAAGTGAGTGTTTCTCAAAGTCAACCGCAAAGTCTAATACATAGTCATGGACTGTTGTACCACACTGTTGGAGTGCTAATCAGACCTATTGCTTTTGGATATTTGATATTTGGGGAGGTAGGTGGTCTGGGACATTATTATTATTGTTATTATTATTAATTGTAGTAGTTGTAGGAGGTCTCCTTTGGGTCTCCCGAAGGAGACCTCGAGAAGGTTATCCACGCCTTTGTTCCAAATAGGTTAGACTACTGCAATTCCCTGTACATCGGCGTGGCTCACACCTGTCTCAGCTGTCTTCAGCTTTTCCAGAATGCTGCTGCTTATCTTCTTTTTGGGCAAGAAAAAGCATGACCATATTACGCCAGTTTTGGCCTCTCTCCACTGGCTCCCTGTCCAATATCATGTTGAGTTTAAACTTCTTTTAACTGCTTTTAAAGCCCTCAGTGGCCTGGCCACTGTGTACTTTTTCAAGCATCTGTTCCATTACACCCCAACCGGAGCCTTAAGGTCTTCTGACCAACTGTTGTTGGAGGTGCATAAAATTAGATTAAAGATTAGAGGTGACAGGGCTTTTGTGGTGGCTGCTCCCAGGCTTTGGAATAGTCTCCCCTTCCATCTTAGATCATCCCTGACACTTATTTTCTTTTAAAACCCACTTCTTTTCTATGGCGTTGCCCAAATAAGCATCTCGATTTTTTTATTCTATTTCTTTGAATTCATTTTATTGCCTGCTGCAATGTTGTTGTTATTTTTAGCTTATTTATTTATTCACTTATTATTGGGCGTAACCTGGTGCCAATTTTTATTGTACAGCACTGCGATTGACTGCTGTTGTTTTTAATATGCTTGAGAAATAAAGTTTGAGTTGAGAAGAGCAGTAATAGTAGTAGTAGTAGTAGTAGTAGTAGCAGTAGTAGTATTTATTTATTTATTTGTTAAGTGGTCCTTGGTCCAAAGATGGCTGTGAAACACTGCTTGATGTTCTCTGTTGCCTCGAGGTGATGCTGGTCGCCTTAATGTTTTGATTTTGCTAAATAGATTAGTTTATAAGCTGTAACAGGAACCAATATGTAATTTTAGGGTTTATATTTTTGGCATTTAAAAAAGTTAGGTGATGTAAAGTTAGCTGAATGAAATACAGTGGAAGGCAACTGATCAGTTTAAGATTTTGAAAGTTAATCTGCTAATGAAAATGTGAGCTTCACTTATTCACTGTTAGTTGAACTGTGCCCACTACTGGTAAGTGATTATGAATCAGTACTCTACTCCGTCATTCTGCATTCAATTAGAAAACCGTAGCTGAATTTGTCACCAACATGAATTCATGCCCACATTTTCGACACAGATTATTTTAGTAGCGCCAGTTAGTATCAGCTTGAGGGCTTCTTCCTTTCATCTCTGTCTGTTCCACTGTCATCCCCAGAGCCCAGGAGTAGTGAGAGAGCAGATCGATCCGGCCTTTATCTGCTCTGTAATGCTATCTGCTCTTAGATAATCACCCCATCAGACCTGTTTATGACATTATAAGCCCTTCTTTCTCCCCCTACACACTCTGGACACTGGAGATAAACCCTGCGCCTGAAAGCACTTTTGTGCATTTGTTTTTGAAACATTCGTCTGACATTAGGCGGGAAGTGCATCATCCTCGTTTTAACAAGAAATGTTTGATTGAGTGAATTATTCATTCACCGTTAGCCACTTGCAATCACTGTGAGGATTCTTCGGTTTCACCGCACAGATAGACCCTGCAGAGAATACTGATTGCCTCAGCTCTCTGTCCTTTTCTGCATTTCTTTAAGCTGTCCGGGCTGATCTGACTGTTTTGTTTTTTGTCTTTTTTGCTTTTCTTGTTTGTAAAATCTGCCCTCCTCTTCCTCTTCTGGACTGCCTCAGTCAAGTCATGGTTGTCCAGAATGAAAGGTAGTATGGTGTTAATCTTTAATTTTAGTTGGTGTTTTGTTCACGTTTTGTCCCCCTTTAAGTATGAATTGTCTCAAAAGTAATCCCCCCCATCCTTCTGTCGTAGCCTTTGTTGTGCGTCTAATTTTCTGCTCTGTTGCACACTGTTAAGAGCACTGTCATTGCTTTTTTTTTTTCCCACTCTCCATGCTTCACGCGTTTAACAATCTGCTTCTATCTCAGCGATAATGTGCAGTTTTGTAAGTGCAACCCTCATCGAAATAGGGCAATTTCAGACAGATTTGAATTTGCTTCAAATCATTTGTTTCTGTCGTCTTGACGATGGGAGGCTGATCATTTTATCAGCATCTATTCAAACCACATTTATCGCACACATCACACATCCCAGTTCGGTGAGTGTCGGCCATGGGCTCAAGCAGGGGAAGGAGATTTCAATTTATTACTGACAGCTTTTCTGAATGTTATAATTTGCCAGTGCTGATAACAAGAGAAGGACCAAGTACGCCCAGAAGACCATGAACCCGGAGTGGAACCAGACCGTCATCTACAAGAACATTCATCTGGAACAGGTAAAGTGTAGTATTACAGTAAGTCCTATATACATAGGCCCCGAGATCTGTTGGGGCCAGTGCCTATCCCTAGATTCCATAGCATGAAGGGAGTTTCCAACTCCCCCCAGACAGGTCTGAGGCAGGTTCGTCAGACTAGCGAATGGTCCCCCTCTCAAAATTGGTCCCCCCTGCCTTCACTGCGCAGGTGTCCTTTGGGACCACAGGAGCTTGTCTGAGTCAGACTCTCTTCACCCAAAGCAGTCAAAGGGAATAATGTGATTATTAACCATCAGATAAAACCTCTTAAATCATTTTAAAGTCAGTTTTAAGCAGAAATAAGACGATAATCGGTGTGTCGCTACTGACGCTTTGAAATGACGGAGGCACAGCAGCTCGTCTAGCTGCGGCTCTCTGATCGCTTTCTTCATCTTTTATTATGAAATAACGCTGAATTTATGTGGAAATGACTGTTGTACAAAAGCTTCAGATACCTGTCGCTGAGATAGATGATGACTGGAGTGCAGTTTTAAGCAGAAATGAGGTGATAATCCGTGAACCGTGGCTGGCGCACCAAAATGACGCATGCTCAGTGAAAGCAGGGTGGACCAATTTTTAGGGGGGACCGTTCGGTCTGTGACACCGGTACCCATTTATAGCAGGGTTGACTGAGACAATGTAGATGAAGTGTCTTCTTGAAGAACATTGACAGGTAGTGTGACAAGTGCACATGCAAAAAGCTTCCCTCGTGCGACTGCCGTTACGCACAGACAGACGCTTGAGTCCTCCATGCTGATTATGATTCTGTCCTCATCTCTTGCCCTCAGGGCTGTTGTCTTTGTCGCTACGCAACCACTTAATGTAGGAGCACTCCCAAGTTTCAAGTTAACAACCGTGATTTTTGCACCCACGCCACTGCAGCACGGTTTAAGTGGCGTTTAAACAAGAAGAGTGATTGAAACTCAGTGTGGCTGTGCACAGCTGTCACACAGTTTTGCTTTTTTGTTTTTTTGGCTTTTTTTTTGTTTGTTTGTTTTGTCTTTCTACAGCATGCATTTGTGCCAGACAGAAACCCAGACATTAATTAGAACCGTGAGTGACAAGTGTAGAGAAGCTTTAGTGGTTGGAGAATAGAGGCTGGTGGATTCAGCGGCTCCTCTGGGGTTGAGTTCTGTTAATCACGTCTTTCTCCGCTGGTCAGAGCAGATTTTAAAAATGCTGCTGCATCATTCGGTTTACTCCACCCATCAGGATATTTCCCCTCCCGCACATACAACATACACATACAACAAACACATCCAGTGTTCTGGGAAAGCACGGGCGCTGTGCAGGCATTTTGTTTAAACAAACCAAAGCAAATGTGATTTTCCTACATGTGCTGATTGGATGGACAATGAAGGCTTTAATTCTGTAAAGCCTTCTGATTAACGCAGTTCGCAGTAATGTAATGGAATTTTGGCCCGCTTCTTTCCAGAATGTCTGTATTTCAGCATCAGTGGAGGATTTCTGAACTATTTAAGGTCCTGCTATAGAATCCCAAAGGCATTCAAGTCAGGACTTTATCCAGACCAAGCCAAAACGTTAATTTTATTTATTTTTGAGATATTCATAGCTGCTTACTGCCACCATGCTTGACTGTAGTTATTGTTTGTTTTTGTTGTTGTTTAGTTTTAGTTTTTTTTTTGTTTTTTGTTTTTGAGGGGTGGGAATTCCACTTTCGGGGGACTTTATTATAATGTCATTTGAAATGAAAATGCAAATGCAAAAAATATCTCTTATGACTGGGAAATTAATCGAATTTATTATTATTATTATTTTTTTATGATTTTGGCTTCCAGTGATTACAAAAATAACATGATCGAGATAAAGTTTTCCCATTCCATTTTGCAATAATGCCCCCCTTTGCGTAAACCCATTGTTCCCATGTGCGTTCGTCGCTCCCTAAAAGCCTAACCTTTTTCCCCACTGTGTCACACATTGCACATGATTGGTGATGTTCGAGAGGCTAGGTATCAAATTTCGGCTCTGTCCGAGAGCAGGGCTGAACCACACAGCAGATCAGAGAAAAGGAAGGTTTTCTTTCTTCCTCTTTTCTTCTTAAATTGGTTTTGCTGTCTGCTATTACATACAAGTACCCTTTTACTTAAATTGACACTGCTGAAATAGTTCTGTAATTGATGACTAGATTGAACAATATTAGTATTGCTCAGTAATTAGCCATACAAGTTCATATGCACAATGCTTTTGCACACAGAAATTCACACATTTGAACGACAGCTTAATCGATCATTCTCTCACCTTTTTCATGTATTCTTTTCAGTTAAAGAAAAAGACACTGGAGGTGACAGTGTGGGATTATGACAGATCCTCCTCTAATGACTTCCTCGGAGAAGTGAGTGGCTTTGGAAAGTGAATTACATTTCAAATTTTGAATGCTGTTTCATCTCATTCAACAGAATATTACCTTTTATCTGTTTATTTAATCAGTCAGCTGTAGCAAAATTGACATTAGCCCAATCACTTGTCTGAAGAACATCAAACTCATACATGCAGGTATGTATTGTAAAGCCTGAAACACACCAGATGTGTTGTGGATGTGTGGCGGCTGTGGAACATGTTGATTTACATTCAGCAGCTGTGTCAACAGGATACAGCATCCACACCACCTGCATGAAGGAAGCATCACAGATGCATGGATCATGTCATGGGTGCTATGCCCGTGTTGAGATTTTGGGCTGGCATTTTGGCCGACATTATACCAACAAAATTTTGTAATTTTGTAATTAACTGTTTACTGGAGTTTCTGTGTCTGTAGAAGAGGTCACGAACATGAAGAATAGAAGTATATATATATATATATATATAAACAAGTTCAGCAATTAGGAAAAAATAAGTCACACGACTGCTGTCAAGTTACAAAAGCTCAATTCTTGTCTCACTTTTCTGGTCTTCCTTTTTTAAATGCTCCTCAACAAAACTTAAGAGCCATATAACCCATAGCATCTGCATTACAACGTTTATCTAAAAAAGGAAAAGCTGTTGGTTCAGATAGTAAGTGGGTAATACCCCCATCAGACATAGCTGGAATCACCCAGACGGATTTCATTGAAGGGTGTCCTGCATCTACAGACCACTTCCATAAAATACTACATTTGTGTATTTTATTGCATGTTGCTAAAATGCTTGTACAAAGAGCTAGAGGTCACTGCACATCAACTTCCTTGTCGTGACTTGAAACTGGCGTAACAACTTTGTTCCTTCTCTGTACAATGTCATTATCAGCGATCATACAGCACAGTGCAATGATTTTAAGTATACTTAGTTTGTCCAACATCTTTTAAATATAATGCAATGCTGAAATACCCTCAGCTGTTTGATCATGTAATCAATGAAAATTGTGTAGAAAGAATGTGACCTTTTGACCCATTAAATTAGGTCAAGGTTACCCGTCTTTGAACTTGTCCAAGGCCAGTGTACCAAGAATACTCCTTGTGAATATGAAGACCCTGGCAACAATAGGATTGGACTTATACTGAGGACAGATAGACGGACGGAAAGTCTTCACAATACCCAGTGGCCATATTTTAAGTAAAAATGAAGAGCTGCTAAATTGCTAATATTTACAGATAAATAAAATGCGTGACTACTTTTAACCCTTTGGTGAAATTACACCGGTCTCACTGAGATCACAGCTGCTGCACTCTGCTCCAAAAAAAATTTTAAAAATTACTCCACCTGCAGTTTTTGGTGCATACATGCATTTAAAAAGCTGAGGTGAGTGACCCCCTCGAAAACTGGTTTGTATTTATGACCCAAAATCAGAAAATATTTGGATGGTATGGGGGGCTTTAAACTTGCAGTGATTCTTGCATGTTGCTTTCTATTGCACTGCAGACAAAATGAACCCAAGATATTTCACATTTTGTGTGGTCAGCTCATTTGCGAACTAACTAACATATTTTGTGGAGCATAAGTCAAACCTGTTAAAAAGGTCTCTTAACAAGGAAAAACCCATATGTAAGTCACACCTGAGTATAAGTCACAGGGCCTCCCAAAACTGGCTTATACTCCGGAAAATATGGTAATCTGCAACTTTAACATTTTTTTTCTATATTATCAGATCTTTAACTTGGGATTTTGGTGCATTATTGTTCTGTATTACTGTGGGTGAATGTGAGATATCAGTATAAAGCACTTTGAGCTTCTGATTGAGATGGAAAAGTGCTATATTAATGCAGACCATTTCCACTTCAGAAAGTCAGACCGTGCACGCGCACACACACACACAGTACATCTGGTGTAAAAGAGGTGTAAGGATTATTTCACTGAGCTACACATGGATGCATTATAGTTGGTTGACAAAAACTTTATTCTGCACTCCACAGCGAAGCTTCTTCACAGTCATTTCTAAGTGGTGCTCATAAAGTTTAGAGTTTCTGTGTTTACCTTGTTAACACAGTGTTACATGTTTGTATGTGTGTCAGGTTTTGATTGACCTATCAAACACTGCCCAGCTGGACAACACTCCTCGCTGGCTGCCTCTGAAGGAGCAGAGCGAAAGCATCGAACACAGCAGGGCTCATCACGCCGCTCAAGGACCACCAGGGTCTGGATCAGGTCACGGTCAAGGACACAGCCAAGGTCATACAGTCGGGTCCGGGATAGGGCCTGGGCAGGGGACTGGTCATGGTCAGGCATCAGGACTACTAGAGGGGAGTCATGATTTACCAAAACATTCTGTAATCAAAAGCAGAAGCCATGGGATCTTCCCTGATCCAGCCAAAGGTATGGAATCAACAGACTATCTTGAATTTTTTAGTTTTTTTCCCCCTAGAATTTTGTATAATTTGCATGAATCACTCATTTCATTTTTTAGCATTTATTCTGAGCAGCAAATGCACCATTCAGAAGATTTTGCCTCAGTGAGAGCCTGTTGCTATAGAAACAAAAATGCAAATCCTTCCTGAACAGCACTGTGGCGTGACACTGTCTGAACCGCCATTGCAGCAGCAAAAACTGACACGAGTGACTCGTCGGCGTGTCTCTCATTAACATCTCCAAATCCTAACCCTGTGCTTCATCGTCCTGCAGACATGCAGCTGACACCTTTGGAAAAGTCACACAGCAGCCCAGGCAGCTCCAAGTCCTCGTCTGAAGGTCAGCTGCGCTCCCACGGCCCCTCAAGAAGCCAAAGCAAGGGCAGTGTCACTCAGACACACCTTGAGGATGCTGGAATTGCCATTGCTGCTGCTGAGGCTGCTGTGCAACAGTCCCGCCTGCAACCAAGTAAATCCTGCCCGTTCCCGTGATACTTTTTCCTGTGACATGCTTCCTTTATCCAGTGCATGCATGCTTTGTTGAAATTGTCTGATAAAACCTCAACTGCTGCACATTTACTCCTGAAAAAAATCCTATGCATTCTGTTCCCATTATATTTGTTTTTTTCAAATTCTTAATTTCATCTTAATATTCCCTGAAGGTGAAACATTCTTAATTTAGCCTCTAAACAAACTTCAACAGATATGTTAAGTTGAAATAACAGTGGTCTAAAATCTCTAAACATAATCATGTTGTTCTATAACTACAAAAAAATTAAACATTAACTCATAAACTGACATTTCCTGTCTTTTTAAACTTGCTTGAATTTTGTGGTATCTAACACCCTGTTTACATTGGGTCCAAGACCAAATTCCGATCAAAAACAGCCTCTGCTTGCTGTCACTCTCAACGGACTCCTGCTGGGGTTGCAAGCTGGTCACAATGGGGTCTCCATGGTCCGAGAAAAGATCCCTTTTATAAGTATGTAAAAAATAATATAAATGTAATAATTTCTACAATGCCAACTGTAATGAGATCGCCTCAAGGCGCTTTACACAACACAATACCAAAAACAGTAATAAAAACATTAATAAAAAGTTGAAAACACAATAAAAAGACAAAACATAAAAAAGCACAAGAATAAAAGCACATAATAACACAATAAAACAAATAGGTTTTCAGTCTTGATTTAAAAGTCTCCACATTATCCGACTGCCTTATATGTGCCGGGAGACAATTCCACAGAGCTGGGGCACAGTAGGAGAAAGCTCTGTGACCGACAGACTTTTTATTCGCTCTCGGAACACACAAAAGTCCTGCACCCTGCAAGCGCAGGGCCCGAGCTGGTACGTAGGGCTTGACCAGGTCAGCCAGATAGGGAGGTGCAAGTCCATGAACAATTTTAAAAGCCAATAACAGAACCTTAAAATCCGATCTTACAGTGGCAGGAAGCCAGTGAAGGGATGCCAAAAATGGACATCATATGGTCAAACGTTCTCCCTTGAGTCAAAAGTCTGGCAGCAGCATTTTGAACCATTTGAAGACCCCTAATGTTGTTCTTGGTCGCCATCACTCTTCATCAGTCTCCAACAGGCGGGTGTATCGAACTGTTTAAAACAGTTGCAACCAGTTAACAGATACATGGGTCTCATAATCGGTCTTGATAAACTCTCACGTCTCAACTCACTCTCAACTTGATCTTGTGGGTCGTAATAGACTCTCAAATGACTCTGCATGGGCTTGCATCAATGATCATGGATTTTAGCATATTTTTCACTCGCACGATTCAGTCGCAATGCAAGCTTGGTGTAAACACAAATAACAGATGACAATGGAGACCAGCCAAGACTCGTAAGAGTTGACAAAATGTCATGATCTTGTAGATCTTATGTAGGTCTCAGTCCAGTGTAAACGGGGCATTAAGTAGGAAACAGCACCTAAATGCATCATTATTAAGTGCCAAGGTGGTGCTGGTTTTCCGTGCAGCTGGTCGCTTTAGCATGTGTTTTGGTGATGAGCTCTTCCCCTTCACTAAAGGTCTAATCACCTGTGAAATCACTTGCTGAAGTGATTGGTAACAAGAAAACCCTGTACCTTCTTTGGCCTTCATGCCCATCCCTGCTTCGAGACAATAGACCTCATTAACTCTAAAATTAGTCCCCCCCCAACTCCCCTCTGTGTTTAAATGTTGCGTGCATGTGCCAATTTTTGCATCTGGTCTTTGCAGAGTCTCAGCCCTGTTCTAAAAACCAAACAGGGATGGCAAGCTTCGCATAACCCACATTACTGTAACAAGCGTAAATTCTATTTATATTGTATTTATATTGATCTTTTTTCAGACGTGATTACTGCGATGAGTAACGATGTTGTTGTCCTGTTTTGAAATAAGTTCAATATCTGTGCAATTTGAGCATGAAATTGCACTTTTCCCCACCTGTTGTTCCATAAGTACTTAAGATTTGGTGATGCTACCACCCCTTTGTGTGTATGTGCATGCATGCATGTGTCAAACAATCCGGAAAAAAAAAAAAAAAAACTCACAGAGGTTGAGGCACACAAGCTCCCCTCCCTGCCGCTTCCTATCCCAGTTCCAAACCCTAAATTAAAGCAGACTCAAATGTGAAACTGAACCAATCAAACGAAATTCAGAAACATCGAGATGTTCAAAAGTCAACAGGGGGCTCATTCTTCACTAACCGTCCAATGAGAATAAAGAAGTCAGCTAACCATGAGAGCAACACAAGTGTCTTGGTGAAGGTGAGGCCACATAGGACACGTAGGACATTTTATTCATGCAATAAAATACAACAAAAGAGCCAAATGAAAACATACAATCAAATAAAGGTACCAATGAGTAACCAACTGCATTAGTAAATTAACTGTGGTGCTTCCAGTTAAATACTATTCAAGTACAATTCAAAGAGGTTTTGAGACTGTGAAATGACAAATATGTACACCCCTGGCAAAAATTATGGAATCACCGGCCTCGGAGGATGTTCATTCAGTTGTTTAATTTTGTAGAAAAAAGCAGACATGACACAAAACTAAAGTCATTTCAAAGGGCAACTTTCTGGCTTTAAGAAACACTATAAGAAATCAGGAAAAATAATTGTGGCAGTCAGTAACTTACTTTTTTAGACCAAGCAGAAGGGAAAAAATATGGAATCACTCAATTCTGAGGAAAAAATTATGGAATCATGTAAAACAAAAGAACGCTCCAACACATCACTAGTATTTTGTTGCACCACCTCTGGCTTTTATAACAGCTTGCAGTCTCTGAGGCATGGACTTAATGAGTGACAAACAGTACTCTTCATCAATCTGGCTCCAACTTTCTCTGATTGCTGTTGCCAGATCAGCTTTGCAGGTTGGAGCCTTGTCATGGACCATTTTCTTCAACTTCCACCAAAGATTTTCAATTGGATTATGATCCGGACTATTTGCAGGCCATGACATTGACCCTATGTGTCTTTTTGCAAGGAATGTTTTCACAGTTTTTGCTCTATGGCAAGATGCATTATCATCTTGAAAAATGATTACATCATCCCCAAACATCCTTTCAATTGATGGGATAAGAAAAGTGTCCAAAATATCAATGTAAACTTGTGCATTTATTGATGATGTAATGACAGCCATCTCCCCAGTGCCTTTACCTGACATGCAGCCCCATATCATCAATGACTGTGGAAATTTACATGTTCTCTTCAGGCAGTCATCTTTATAAATCTCATTGGAACGGCACCAAACAAAAGTTCCAGCATCATCACCTTGCCCAATGCAGATTCGAGATTCATCACTGAATATGACTTTCATCCAGTCATCCACAGTCCACGATTACTTTTCCTTAGCCCATTGTAATCTTGTTTTTTTCTGTTTAGGTGTTAATGATGGCTTTTGTTTAGCTTTTCTGTATGTAAATCCCATTTCCTTTAGGCGGTTTCTTACAGTTCGGTCACAGACGTTGACTCCAGTTTCCTCCCATTCGTTCCTCATTTATTTTGTTGTGCATTTTCAATTTTTGAGACATATTGCTTAAAGTTTTCTGTCTTGACGCTTTGATGTCTTCCTTGATCTACCAGTATGTTTGCCTTTAACAACCTTCCCATGTTGTTTCTATTTGGTCCAGAGTTTAGACACAGCTGACTGTGAACAACCAACATCTTTTGCAACATTGTGTGATGATTTACCCTCTTTTAAGAGTTTGATAATCCTCTCCTTTGTCTCAATTGACATCACTCGTGTTGGAGCCATGATTCATGTCAGTCCACTTGGTGCAACAGCTCTCCAAGGTGTGATCACTCCTTTTAGATGCAGACTAACAAGCAGATCTGATTTGATGCAGGTGTTAGTTTTGGGGATGAAAATTTACAGTGTGATTCCATAATTTTTTCCTCAGAATTGAGTGATTCCATATTTTTTTCCCTCTGCTTGGTGTAAAAAAGTAACCGTTACTGACTGCCACAATTTTTTTTCCTGATTTCTTATAGTGTTTCTTAAAGCCAGAAAGTTGCCATTTGAAATGACTTTAGTTTTGTGTCATGTCTGTGATCTGCTTTTTTTTCTGCAAAATTAAGCAACTGAATGAACATCCTCCGAGGCCGGTGATTCCATAATTTTTGCCAGGGGTTGTATATTCCGTGTTTCACATTGTTTTAATTATTTTTTGCTGCTGTAGAAATGGGTTTTGTGCTGTTGCTGTTGAATTATGAGCTGATACAGAAACTGACCAAACACTGTATTGGAAAACAGTCTACACAGAATCACATCGCATATAAAATGAACTTCGGAACAGCTTTTATTTTACATGAGTGCACACAAACACACAAACACATTGAGTAAGTCAAATATGTGACAGGTTTTCGACATTTAAAAATGCGTTTAAACTGGTTTTCTTCACTTTAAAAGCAAATGTGTTTGAATTGAATTCAGTTTTTACCATCACATTACTACTGAGTGATCAGTGGCAACTGTCTTTATTTGTTGTTTATTTTGTACTCGCAGTGCAAAAAATTGAAATGAGGTTTGTAACTTGGTTGAAATATGAAGGTTTATACATTTGAAATTTCAGTTTATGTGATTTTCTGTTTACATTGATTAACAAAACAGAATACGCATAGACATCCATCCATCCACACATCCAGTTGAGGCCAAAAGTGTACACACACCTCAGCGAAAAACATTCAAACTCCATTTTCTCTTGCCGTATATGCCCTGTTTTATCAAGCAAAGTCTGTTTTAAGGCTGCTAGAATGTCTACTTTTTTCCAGTATAAAGTTGTGTAAAACAGTTATTTCTTCTTCTTCCCACTGCTCCCTTTAGGGGTCGCCATTGCAGATCAATCTTCTGTCCATTGTATCTTCTGTGTCCTCCCTCACCACATCCATTAAGGTCCTCTTTTGCGTCCCTCTTCTCCTCCTGCCTAGGGGCTCCATCCTCAGCATCCTTCTCCCTTTATATCCTGGGTCCCTCCTCTGCACATTTCCAAGCCACCTCAGTCTCACCTCTGACTTTCTCCACAAACCATCATTTCAGTCTTGTTTGAGTTTAGAAGAAAGAAATTGTTGGGTATCCAGCTTTTTACTGACACAAGGCAATCCTCTAAAGATTCTATGTGTATGATATTGCCAGCAATTATCGGCATGTACATTTGAGTGTCATCAGCATAGCAATAAAAGGTAATCCCAAAATGCTGCAATATGTGGCCAAGGGGTGCTATACAGTAGTGTTCAGAATAATAGTAGTGCTATGTGACTAAAAAGATTAATCCAGGTTTTGAGTATATTTCTTATTGTTACATGGGAAACAAGGTACCAGTAGATTCAGTAGATTCTCACAAATCTAACAAGACCAAGCATTCATGATATGCACACTCTTAAGGCTATGAAATTGGGCTATTAGTAAAAAAAAAAAAAAGTAGAAAAGGGGGTGTTCACAATAATAGTAGTGTGGCATTCAGTCAGTGAGTTCATCAATTTTGTGGAACAAACAGGTGTGAATCAGGTGTCCCCTATTTAAGGATGAAGCCAGCACCTGTTGAACATGCTTTTCTCTTTGAAAGCCTGAGGAAAATAGGACGTTCAAGACATTGTTCAGAAGAACAGCGTAGTTTGATTAAAAAGTTGATTGGAGAGGGGAAAACTTATATGCAGGTGCAAAAAATTATAGGCTGTTCATCTACAATGATCTCCAATGCTTTAAAATGGACAAAAAAAGAAAAAAAAACAGAGCTGCGTGGAAGAAAACGGAAAACAACCATCAAAATGGATAGAAGAATAACCAGAATGGCAAAGGCTCACCCATTGATCAGCTCCAGGATGATCAAAGACAGTCTGGAGTTACCTGTAAGTGCTGTGACAGTTAGAAGATGCCTGTGTGAAGCTAATTTATTTGCAAGAATCCCCCAGCAAAGTCCCTCTGTTAAATAAAAGACACGCGCAGAAGAGGATACAATTTGCCAAAGAACACATCAACTGGCCTAAAGAGAAATGGAGGAATATTTTGTGGACTGATGAGAGTAAAATTGTTCTTTTTTTTGTCCAAGGGCCGCAGACAGTTTATGAGATGACCCCCAAACTCTGAATTCAAGCCACAGTTCACAGTGAAGACAGTGAAGCATGGTGGTGCAAGCATCATGATATGGGCATGTTTCTCCTACTATAGTGTTGGGCCTATATATCGCATACCGGGTATCATGGATCAGTTTGGATATGTCAAAATACTTGAAGAGGTCATGTTGCCTTATGCTGAAGAGGACATGCCTGTTGTGAAGGTGTAGGAACACGGACCCACAACAGGGGGTGTTAAATGAACGGGCAATGGATAAGCCAAACAGTAACAATTTAATGTTGTAGTGCACAACGAAATACAGACAATCACAGTTTAGGTACCGCCGAATTACAGATTTGAGTGACGTGTGGGCAGGCTTGACGATAGGAGACATCCGTCCTGAGCCGAGCCGGATCCCACACGGCCTTCACCGCCAACGGATCTGAAGAACACCGGAGCCGCCAAGTCCTGGGTCCCCAGGTGGTCACTGTCTCCAGCTGTCAGACCTGGTACTGCTGGCAGAGAACAGAAAAACAGTATTGATGAGTGTGAGTTCGCACACTCAGTAATCCCACAGTCTGTATTCTTTTGGGAGGGAAAATCACACACTCGTGCAGCTCCTGTCTAACCACTTATCTGGATGGAGTATAAGGCGAAGCCGTCGCTGATCACACCTAACGCCAATCCAACTGATAAGGAACACCACAGGAATACGGCTGCAAAAAGAGTCCAGACTATAATGCAGTTTCACTTTCAGTACCTCCTCTTCAGCGGCCCACACAACAATGCCCTTGAAATGGGTGTTTTAACAAGACAATGACCCCAAGCACACTAATAAACAAGCAAAATCTTGGTTCCAAACCAACAAAATTAATACTTCGTAGATGTGAAGAAATCATGAAAAACCGTGGTTATACAACTAAATACTAGTGTAGTGATTCACAGGATTGCTAAAAAAGCAGTTTGAACATAATAGTTTTGAGTTTGTAGCGTCAACAGCAGATGCTACTATTATTGTGAACACCCCCTTTTCTAATTTTTTTTACTAATAGCCCAATTTCATAGCCTTAAAAGTGTGCATATCATGAATGCTTGGTCTTGCTGGATTTGTGAGAATCTACTGAATCTACTGGTACCTTGTTTCCCATGTAACAATAAGAAATATACTCAAAACCTGGATTAATCTTTTTAGTCACATAGCACTACTATTATTCTGAACACTACAGTATAAAGGGAGAAAAGCAGGGGGCCTAAGACGGACCCATGTGGAACCCCTTATTTCATGTCACCAAGATTAGAGGTAGTGTTGTTGTACAAGACACAGTGAGATTGACTGGTTAGTTATGATGTCAACCATGCAAGGACAATCCCAGTAATCCTAAAATGATTCTCCAACCTGTCAAGTAGAATACTGTGATTCACTGTAACAAATGCACTGGTAAGATCTAACACCACCAGAACCATAGTGGTGCCTGAATCCACTGCAATCAGAATGTAATTTACCACTTCAGTGAGAACTGTCTCCATGGAATGATATGTTCTAAATGCAGACTGCAGTGGCTCAAAGAGATTATTCTCAGTAAGGTGGTCCATGAGCCCCTGTGAATCCACATTATTTCCAGAATTTTAGAACAAAATGATAGAACTGTTATCGGCCTATAGTTTTTCAATATACTAGGGTCAAGATTAGATTTCTTAAGTAATGGTTTAATCACTGCAGATTTGAAACAGGTAGGAACAGAGCCTGAGGCTAATGACAAGTTAATCATTTCCAACACAGTAGTCCCAAGAGCAGTCCACAGGTCCTTAAACAGTTTTGTTGCTGTAGGATCGAATAAGCAGGTTGTACTTTTAGCAGACATTACAAGTTTCATCAGCACACCCAGTGAGATACTGTCAAATTCCGTAAAAGTAGGTAACATATTTGTGATTGCAGCAACCTCGATAACAGGGTGTAGTGGCTGGATTAAGGCATGCTGGGATATATTTAACCTCATGTCAGCTATTTTCTGCTCAAAGTCCATCTGAGTCACACCCCCCCCCCCCCCCTCAAAAAAAAAAAAATCACTACATCTTTCGCTGTGCTACCTTTTTTTTGTGCCACCACCTCAAAGGTCTAGAGCATAGGTGGCCTCAATACACTCACATTTCTAGAATAATTTTTTTTTTTATCTGAAGCAGATGCTCAAAGCACTTTACAATGATGCCTCACATTCACCTATTCACTCACCCACAGGTGTCAGCATACTGCCATGTAAGGTGCTCAACTGCTTTGTGTTGCAGTTGTTAACTTTATGACTATTGTTATTGCGCTATACACATCACTCTTATAACTCTTGTTCTTAAAAATTGGGACAGTACACTTCACCACTACTCAGGCATACTTCACTTGTTTATTAAACTTTGTGATTAAAAATTTCACTGCATTCTCTCTGAAACATTTTCATGCCTCCATTGGTATGTCATCTGGACCAGCTGTTTTTTCACTATTCGTCCTCTTCATAGCCGTTCCTACGTCATCCTTACTAATCCATTGTATTTACTAAATGATTTTCTCCACATTATCCAGTCTTCTGTCTTTTTTTCTGTATTCATCAGCTCCTCAAAATACTCCCTCCATCTTCTCAACACATTCTTCTCTCTTATCATCCTCCTGCACATGCTTTCGAGCTCGGCCCATCTGTTTGGTCAATCAGTACAACTCCTTTTCTCCTTCGTTAGTGTTCAACTGCATGTGTTCACTATATGCCTTTTCCTTAGCCTTTGCCCCTTCTCTTTTCACCTTATGCTGCATTTCATTGTTCTCCTATGTGCATATCCCAATTCTGTTTTGCCAACCTTTCTCTTTTTTATTTAAGCATAAAAATTCAAAAAGAAAAAATAATATAGCACCTTCAACTGCACCACAGACTAAAACAGTTAAATGTGGTCTATTAAACATTAGGTCTCTCTCTTCTAAGTCCCTGTTAGTAAATGATATAATAATTGATCAACATATTGATTTATTCTGCCTTACAGAAACCTGGTTACAGCAGGATGAATATGTTAGTTTAAATGAGTCAACACTCCCGAGTCACACTAACTGCCAGAATGCTCGTAGCATGGGCCGAGGCGGAGGATTAGCAGCAATCTTCCATTCCAGCTTATTAATTAATCAAAAACCCAGACAGAGCTTTAATTCATTTGAAAGCTTAACTCTTAGTCTTGTCCATCCAAATTGGAAGTCCCAAAAAACAGTTTTATTTGTTATTATCTATCGTCCACCTGGTCGTTACTGTGAGTTTCTCTGTGAATTTTCAGACCTTTTGTCTGACTTAGTGCTTAGCTCAGATAAGATAATTATAGTGGGCGATTTTAACATCCACACAGATGCTGAGAATGACAGCCTCAACACTGCATTTAATCTGTTATTAGACTCAACTGGCTTTGCTCAAAATGTAAATGAGTCCACCCACCACTTTAATCATACCTTAGATCTTGTTCTGACTTATGGTATGGAAATTGAAGACTTAACAGTATTCCCTAAAAACTCCCTTCTGTCTGATCATTTCTTAATAACATTTACATTTACTCTGATGGACTACCCAGCAGTGGGAAATAAATTTCATTACACTAGAAGTCTTTCAGAAAGCGCTGTAACTAGGTTTAAGGATATGATTCCTTCTTTATGTTCTCTAATGCCATATACCAACACAGTGCAGAGCAGCTACCTAAACTTTGTAAGTGAGATAGAGTATCTCGTCAGTAGTTTTACATCCTCATTGAAGACAACTTTGGATGCTGTAGCTCCTCTGAAAAAGAGAGCTTTAAATCAGAAGTGCCTGACTCCGTGGTATAACTCACAAACTCACAGCTTAAAGCAGATAACCCGTACGTTGGAGAGGAAATGGCGTCCCACTAATTTAGAACATCTTCACTTAGCCTAGAAAAAGAGTCTGTTGCTCTATAAAAAAAGCCCTAGGACATCTTACTACTCATCACTAATTGAAGAAAATAAGAACAACCCCAGGTTTCTTTTCAGCACTGTAGCCAGGCTGACAAAGCGTCAGAGCTCTATTGAGCCGAGTATTCCTTTAACTTTAACTAGTAATGACTTCATGACTTTCTTTGCTAATAAAATTTTAACTATTAGAGAAAAAATTACTCATAACCATCCCAAAGATGTATCATTATCTTTGGCTGCTTTCAGTGATGCCGATATTTGGTTAGACTCTTTCTCTCTGATTGTTCTGTCTGAGTTATTTTCATTAGTTACTTCCTTCAAACCATCAACATGTCTATTAGACCCCATTCCTACCAGGCTGCTCAAGGAAGCCCTACCATTAATTAATGCTTCGATCTTAAATATGATCAATCTATCTTTATTAGTTGGCTATGTACCACAGGCTTTTAAGGTGGCAGTAATTAAACCATTACTTAAAAAGCCATCACTTGACCCAGCTATCTTAGCTAATTATAGACCAATCTCCAACCTTCTTTTTCTCTCAAAAGTTCTTGAAAGGGTAGTTGTAAAACAGCTAATTGATCATCTGCAGAGGAATGGTCTATTTGAAGAGTTTCAGTCAGGTTTTAGAATTCATCATAGTACAGAAACAGCATTAGTGAAGGTTACAAATGATCTTCTTATGGCCTCAGACAATGGAGTCATCTCTGTGCTTGGTCTGTTAGACCTCAGTGCTGCTTTTGATACTGTTGACCATAAAATTTTATTACAGAGATTAGAGCATGGCATAGGTATTAAAGGCACTGCGCTGCGGTGGTTTGAATCATATTTATCTAATAGATTACAATTTGTTCATGTTAATGGGGAATCTTCTTCACAGACTAAGGTTAATTATGGAGTTCCACAAGGTTCTGTGCTAGGACCAATTTTATTCACTTTATACATGCTTCCCTTAGGCAGTATTATTAGACAGCATTGCTTAAATTTTCATTGTTACGCAGATGATACCCAGCTTTATCTATCCATGAAGCCAGAGGACACACACCGATTGTCTTACAGACATAAAGACATGGATGACCTCTAATTTCATGCTTTTAAACTCAGATAAAACTGAAGTTATTGTACTTGGCCCCATAAATCTTAGAAACATGGTGTCTAACCAGATCCTTACTCTGGATGGCATTACCCTGACCTCTAGTAATACTGTGAGAAATCTTGGAGTCATTTTTGATCAGGATATGTCATTCAATGCGCATATTAAACAAATATGTAGGACTGCTTTTTTGCATTTGCGCAATATCTCTAAAATTAGAAAGGTCTTGTCTCAGAGTGATGCTGAAAAACTAATTCATGCATTTATTTCCTCTAGGCTGGACTATTGTAATTAATTATTATCAGGTTGTCCTAAAAGTTCCCTGAAAAGCCTTCAGTTAATTCAAAATGCTGCAGCTAGAGTGCTGACAGGGACTAGAAGGAGAGAGCATATCTCACCCATATTGGCCTCTCTTCATTGGCTTCCTGTTAATTCTAGAATAGAATTTAAAATTATTCTTCTTACTTATAAGGTTTTGAATAATCAGGTCCCATCTTATCTTAGGGACCTCATAGTACCATATCACCCCAATAGAGCGCTTCTCTCTCAGACTGCAGGCTTACTTGTAGTTCCTAGGGTTTGTAAGAGTAGAATGGGAGGCAGAGCCTTCAGCTTTCAGGCTCCTCTCCTGTGGAACCAGCTCCCAATTCAGATGAGGGAGACAGACACCCTCTCTACTTTTAAGATTAGGCTTAAAACTTTCCTTTTTGCTAAAGCTTATAGTTAGGGCTGGATCAGGTGACCCTGAACCATCCCTTAGTTATGCTGCTATAGACGTAGACTGCTGGGGGGTTCCCATGATGCACTGAGTGTTTCTTTCTCTTTTTGCTCTGTATGCACCACTCTGCATTTAATCATTAGTGATTGATCTCTGCTCCCCTCCACAGCATGTCTTTTTCCTGGTTCTCTCCCTCAGCACCAACCAGTCCCAGCAGAAGACTGCTCCTCCCTGAGCCTGGTTCTGCTGGAGGTTTCTTCCTGTTAAAAGGGAGTTTTTCCTTCCCACTGTTGCCAAGTGCTTGCTCACAGGGGGTCGTTTTGACTGTTGGGGTTTTTCCGTAATTATTGTATGGCCTTGCCTTACAATATAAAGCGCCTTGGGGCAACTGTTTGTTGTGATTTGGCGCTATATAAATAAAATTGATTTGATTTGATTTGATTTCTCCTTATACTTTCCTGAACATCTTCATTCCACCAATTCTGCTTGACTCCGTTGCTCTGTCTAGATGCCATGCCCAATACCTTCCTTGCTGTCTCCACTCACCACGTTTTCAGTAGTTTTATAGTTGTCCAGAATCACTTCCTCCCCATCCATACCTGCCTCACCTCCTCTCTGAATTATACATAACAGTCTTAATCCTTCATTTACCACTTTACCACTGAGCTACCATCGCTGACTTGTAATAGGTGCGGGAAAATGCCTGATATCAAGAAGGACATGGACATATTTAAGGAAAAATAAAACCACACATCACATAAAAACACTGCATTTTATTGAATCCCTCTATCAAGCGGGCAATACAAGTATGATCTGTCTGTTCCTCTGTAGATGACCCATGGTCACAGACACGGAGTCAGAAAATGACATGAATGAGAAGCAGTGTGCTCTTATCATGTCCACATCTGCTGGCGGTGTGTCCAGCCAGCCCCACACGCGTGTCCTGCCCGACATGTGTGTCTTGTGGACGGCGCACCCCAGGACAGAGAGCGCGTCATGTGGAACAGAGCTCACATGGGTGACATGACATTCAGATCGCCCGCTGCGTGTTATGATCTGATGGTCTGTTTCACCTGGGGCAGCCTGTCAATGTGCACGCCATGCGCGCACTCACTGCAGCCCTTTGCAACACCAGCCGTGACATCCCCAGTTGTGACGTCCAGAACCACAGATCTCTGCAGTCGCTCCTGTGGGCAGACACACCCCTTGTCAGTTCAGTGCACACACCAACATGTCACTGTGTCTGTTTGCAAAGCCACACTCATGGGGGCACTTAGATAAATTTCACATCCAGCTCGAAAGTGATCGTCTGCTGACTGTTGTCGTGCTAATAGTGCGAATTGCCACACATTTTCTAAGTGTCAAGCAAGCGATGTTAGATGTTCGTGTGTGTCAGCTGGAATTTGGCCAACACCTGCTGCGAGAGGATTCGATGGGCTCTCACAGCACACACTCTGTCTTTCAGCCGCTGGTGTGCACAAATTGTTGTAGCAACGGGTATATGAGATTTTACAGGTAACTACGATTTTACACTTATTGCACACGATTCCTGCTTCATTCGCACTTCATGTGCAATTCGACCACATTCATACTATATGTGAAGGGGCCCTAACACACGTATTGTTTGGTCAAATGAAATGTGTGCAGTTGGGGAAAACTGAGTTTGAATGTTTTTAGTGAAGGTGTGTATAAAATATGTCCTCAACTACATACAGTTATAGATAGACAGACAGACCTTCATCACTATGGTGGCCCACTTGTTGTCCCCATAGGACCAGGACACCGACTGGGTGATGCCTCTGGTTCAGTGGTGCTGTCTGCTCCAAGCCTTGTGGGAGACACATATGGGGGTCTAGATGGAGAAGACAGTGCTGGGACTGGGGTGGACAGCGCCATTTTTCAAGTACCACGCATGTAAGAACACTTGCGACAAAGACTTCCAGTAACAGCTATTGCCATATATGTGATTCAGCTATTTCCATGTGACTAAAGCTTTGCTTATGTGTTTGTCTTTATCACAGTGGAAAGACAATTCCTAATGGCACTGACAAAAAACAACTGGGGACTCCAGAAAATGAAGGTATGTTGTACAAATGCATTCTGTTGAAAAATGTTGATGATGCAAAAGTAAAACAACTTGTTTATTTATAATTGTATGTCTCCACCTGTTGGTAATGTTTTGTAATGACAGTATTATGTTTTGTGTCATTCACTACATTTTAAGTATGTATACATAATGACTTCAACCATGTTTCAAATTTCAGGGGTATGGACATAAAAAAAATAAAATAAAATAAATTGGAGGGTGTTTGAAATGTTCATGTATCCTTATTACCTGTAATTTTAAATATTATGACATTATGATATACAATGGGGAAAATAAGTATTTGACCCCCTGTCAATTTTGCAGGTTTTCCCACCTACAAAGAATGGAGAGGTCTGTAATTTTGTATTGTAGGTACACTTCCACTGTGAGAGACAGAATCTAAAAAAAAAAATCCAGAAAATCACATTGTATGATTTTTAAATAATTATTTTGCATTTTATTGCATAAAATAAGTATTTGACCCCGTACAAAAACAGAGCTTAACAATTGGTACAGAAACATTTGTCTGCCATTACAGAGGTCAGATGTTTCCTATAGTTCTTGACCAAGTTTTCACACACTGCAACAGGGATTTTGGTCCACTCCTTCATACAGATCTTCTCCAAATCGTTCAGGTTTGAAGTTTCAGCTCCCTCCAAAGATTTTCTATTGAGTTCAGGTCTGGAGACTGGCCAGGCCACTCCAGGACCTTGAAATGCTTCTTACAGAGCCCCTCCTTAGTTGCCCTGGCTGAGTGTTTGGGGTCATTGTCATGCTTGAAGACCCCGCCATGACCCACCTTCAATGCTTTTACTGAGGGAAGGAGGTTGTTTGCCAAAATCTTGCAATACATGACCCCATCCATCCTCCCTTCAATACGGTGCAGTCGTCCTGTCCTCTTTGCAGAAGAGCACCCCCAGAGAATGATGTTTCCACCCCCATGTTTCATGGTTGGGATGGTTTTCTTGGGGTTGTTCTCATCCTCTAAACATGGTAAGTGGAGTTGATTCCAAAAAGCTCTATTCTGGTCTCATCTGACCACATGACCTTCTCCCATGCCTCCTCTGGATCATCCAGATGGTCACTGGTGAACTTCAAACGGGCCTGGACATGTGCTGGCTTGAGCAGGGGGCCATTGCTGCCCTGCAGCATTTTAATCCATGACAGCATCATGTGTTACTAATGTAATCTTTGTGACTGTGGTCCCAGCTCTCTTCAGGTCATTGACCAGGTCCTCCTGTGTAGTTCTGAGCTTTCTCAGAATCATCCTTACCCCACAAAGTGAGATCTTGCATGGAATCCCAGACCGAGGGAGATTGACAGTCATCTTGTGTTTCTTCCACTTTCTAATAAATAATCAAAACAGTTGTTGTCTACGACCAAGCTGCTTGCCTGTTGTCCTGTAGTCCATCCCAGCTTTGTGCAGGTCTACAGTTTTGTCCTTGGTGTCCTTAGACAGCTCTTTGGTCTTGGCTATGGTGGACAGGTTGGAGTGTGATTGATTGAGTGTGTGAACAGATGTCTTTTATACAGGTAACAACTTCAAACAGGTGCAATTAATACAGGTAGAGTGCAGAATAAGAGGGCTTCTTAAAGAAAAATTAACAGGTCTGTGTGAGCCAGAATTCTTGCAGGTTGGTAGGGGGTCAAATACTTATTTTATGCAATCAAATGCAAATTAATTATTTCAAAATCATACAATGTGATTTTCTGTCTCTCACAATTGAAGTGTACCTACGATGAACATTACAGACCTCTCCATTCTCTGTAGGTGGGAAAACCTGCAAAACTGACAGGGGGTCAAATACTTGTTTTCCCCACTGTATGAATCAAATTCATGCCTGGAAGAATCTTGTAATGCAATTTCAGACTTCAGTAAAGTTGGCCATAACATTTGCTAACCTTAGTTGGAGCTCTTGTGTGTCTGCCTCACTCTCATTATTGCAGTACCATGCATGGTGCAAGCCAAAGGATACTGTAGTAGGTTATTGTCAGTTGCTAACTTACTTGTTTAATGCACTTTCTTTCTTACCTACATTGGTCTGAATTGGACTGTGTCAAGTATCTCTCAGTGAGTAATGTTTGCTAGTGTGTAACCTAACAGTTTAACTCAGAGTCTAACCAGATGTAGAATCAAACATTCCATTGGGTAACTGTTGCTAATTAACAGCAGCTATAAGACAGAAGGGATTAATTAGTGGCTTGGATAATGCAGAAGCAGAGAATGTCACACTATCCCTCTGTATGTCATAACCATATCTACTTTTCAGAAAGCTCAGGTGTCATGATGCTGTTCTTCCATCTCCAGTTTCAATTTGTAACAAAGAGCCAAAGGTCATTTTAGGCTGGAGTCTGGCAGCTGTCACACTGACAAGGGTCAAATGGTCATTTCCATGGTGCCAAAAGTACTTGTTTAACTTTTTTTTGTCCCTCCTAAACTCTGTTTGATTAATTATTTGCACATCAGTTGTCACAGCTTCTTTAAGACATTTCTTATTTAACTCACTCGATGCCATTGGCTCTTAAACACGTCTTTTCCGATAATAACGCTCAGCGCCAAAGACGTTTTTTTTCTGATGATAAAGGAAAGTCTGAAGTTTCTTTTGGTATGTTTGTTGTTGACATGGACATAGAACTCAATTTTCTATGGGTCTTGAAAAAACACTCAAATGCTGAAAAAATCCTGGCACTGGGATGTTCTGAACTTTGAAAATGGCTGGCACTCAATGAGTTAATGATGGAAATATCACATCTGAGACTCATTCACCAGTCATTAGTCACATAATACACATAATAACTACACAATAAATAAATAAAATAACATAAAAGCTTTTTGTGGTAGATTTTACTCTGATTTTTGGCATTTTTTTTCATCTTGAAATATATACATTTGTTTTGCCTGTCTGTCCAACCAGTGCATACGTGTTTCCCGAACATGTCATTGAAATTAAGGATTTTTATTTTTTTGGTGCAAATATTAAGAATTTTAAGGTACTTATATTTAATTGTTGAGGCTTTTGAAGAGTCACCTTGGACTTTTTAAAACTAAGATTCAACTATATTTTCTAGCCGTGTAGTCCATAGCCCTGTGTACAAACAACAAGGCTTCAGTCTGTTTACCACTCTATTTTGCCCTAAACACATTAGAGATCCGAGTTTGTCCATCTTTACATGATGCTCTGGCCCTGCAGTAGACCAGTGGCCTGTCCAGGATGTATCCTTCCTTTTGCCCAGTGATCAGTAGGATTGACCCAAGCCCCCTTGCAATTCTGAACCAGAATAAGAGAGTTCAGAACACAAATGAGTGAATGTAGGTAATAATCTGACCAATTGGAACCAATGTCAGTTTCAATACACTTTATTACCTTCTTTTCTGTGACACAAAGTTTTACTTATATCGCCACTGACATGTCAACAGAGTCCATTATCATCCTCAAAGTCAGATCTAGCACCAATTCTTAGGTCTTTGCGATCTGGCTGCCCATTTTCAGTCTGAGAACCGACATATGCAGGCTTAACATCTTGCCAGAGAAAACTCTCACTCTTTAGAGTGCTAGCTATAGCCACAGTTTGCCATGTCCTCCTCAGCACCAGACCCTGTTGAGCATGGAAGTCATCCCAATGTTATTTTTTGTGAGGTTGATTGTCTTTAGCTCAACCATCTTGTCCCACAGTTCTGATCCTCAGAAACTGTGTCATGGCTTTCCTGTCATGCCAAGGTGACAGCTGACAATTCTGTGCTCCTGCTGGTTACTGGCCTGTATACATTGCATGCAATGTTCCATTCTTGAGGGCATCCACCAGCATCTACTCTTACTGCTTTCCTAGTGGGTACCAGACAAAAACTCGCAGCCTGCATCTTCTCTCGTGGGGACTGTTACAAGAACATTCTACTTTGGACTTAATGCCTGGGGAGGATTAAATAAGTGATTCATTCCAGGGACTCCTGCCCATGGGCCATCCAGTTCATTCCTAGATTAATTTAATTCTACATCATCTCAGCAACCAGACTTACCTTCTGATTGTTTCAGTCCTGACTAACTATCGCTGCCAAGTCACCCATTTCACTATGGTCTGCTTGTCCCCGGTGCTTACAGCCGACTGCTTCAGCTCTCTCATTAACATATTGTATTTTTGCAAACATGGTAACTAATTTAACTAGACTTTGGTTTCTGTGAAGACTCTCAGTTGTCCAAGTGGTTTCCATAGTAGAGAAGCATGAATCTTCAACTGGATTGGGTTGCTTGACACGAGGACGTTTCGCTTCTAACCGGAGAAGCTTCCTCAGCTAAAATTCTTGCTCTGGTAGTCTGACTTCTGTCTTGACTCTTGTAGAGAAGAATAATAGAAGCCAGCAAAAGCTGGAGTTTTAAACTCCAGCTTTTGAAGGACAAGTAGGACATGCTCCAACTACTCCACATTAGGAATGCCCCAGCAGTCACTGTGTGCAGGGTTTGATCAGAGTCGCTACACTAAGAAATGACTGCCTTTGTTGTGAAGATCACCATGTGAATTGCTGTTTACTTATTTTCAGGAGGTAAAACACAAGTAATGGGGGAGATAAAAGTGGCTCTTAAAAAAGAGGTGAAGACAGAGGGAGACCAATTGGTCTTGGAGATCCTTCAATGCAGAAACATCACCTACAAGTTCAAAAGTCCAGATCATCTACCAGGTTCAGTAGCCACTATACAGCATACATGTATGCTTATGCTAGAAAAAAAAAAAATCTATTAACTCATTTGTGTTCATGTCCACCAGACTTGTATGTCAAATTGTATGTGATGAATGTGGCAACGCAGAAGAGGATCATCAAGAAGAAGACCAGAGTTTGTCGACATGACAGGGAGCCCTCTTTCAATGAGACTTTCAGGTTCCCGCTCAACCCTACTGGACACTCAATACAGGTACAATAAAATCCAAGAATATGGTAAATGTGGTGAGAATGAAGCAAGGTAGAGTTGGTTTTGTCCATCAGTTGCAGATGATGGCTCAGACGTTAATGCTCCAACTGTGGCATTTTACTGGAAGTGAAAACTATACTATTACACAGAGGTGGAACAAAGTCACCATCAAGTCACTTTCAAGTCATGAATTAGCAAGTCATAATGACCACCAGTTGTTTGCAAGCTGACTTGAGACTTGAAGACTGATGACTCGAGAATGACTGGACAGTGACTTCGCCCCACCTCTGCTATTACATGCTTTTAAAATTTCAAAGAAAATAAGTACTAACAAACAAAGTAAATAAGTGATCATGTTTGCAAGAATAATTATAGCCACACAAGGATTTAAAACGTGTAGTAAGATTCATTTTATGGTTCAATTTGAGTTTATGTCCACTGTTTTTTTGTTAGAAGGGAACAATGACAGCAACAACTGCGGCTTTAGCTCAGTCTGTAGAACACTAACTGAAAGACTCGCTATGAAATTGTGGCTGTCAAAATGTCACGTAATATGAAAATTAAGATGTCGAAAAAGTTGTTGCATTCTAAATGCTTGACCAGTATAACCTTATTTTCAACGTAAAAATATTATGAGAATGGCATTAAACATTAATATAACAGCCAATAATGATTTTCTAAGTAACTATTTTGTTGATTACCAGTGTCCTGTTCAAAGAATCACCTGTTTACATGCAACGTAGGGCTGTGTATGTTCAGTCCTGCATTGTGAACCTGTTCCCCCTCCACATAAGTCCATTTTTAAGTCTGTTTTTTTTTCTCCCCACTTTGAGAGCTGTTAGACTTGTTAAAAGTCTATAACTGCCATCATTTTGCTTAAAGTGGATAGCAGGGGGTTGGGTGGGTGAATGGAAGAGGATTGGCTGAAGAGGAAAGCTCTCTTTATGGCCTGAAGTCTGGTGCAAGTGCTACATCTTGTGGAAGAGTAATTATTCGTAGTTCCCTTAAAGAAATAAAGAGAAAACCCTTGATACAGTATCTCTGTAGGGCTACCTGGCGTATAACAATCATCTGACATTGATCACTCAATAATAAAATGATTGCTAAAATAAAATGTGAATACAACTCCAAATCAGAATAGGTTAGGGCAGTATGGAAAAAACTAAAACACAAAAAACTGCAGTTTTTCTTAGATTTAATTTGGCTTTTATTTCATTGCAAGCAGTATAAACCAAACATATTTCATGCAAAAAAAAACAAAAAAAAAACAGGGCTCTTTCTAATATTTCCATTCCTTCTCACATTTAAAAGATATTTTGAAGACACTAAACAGTTAAATGATTCAGGTGTTATTTTGTCCCATTCTCCCTGCAAACACATCTTAAGGTGTGCAGTAGTACAGGGTCATCTTGTTGCGTTTTTCATTTCAAAATTCTATTGGGGACCAGTCAAGACTGCAGGCAGCCCAGCCCAGCATATCTCCTATTTCAACAGCTATGCCTTTGTAATGTGTGCAGAATGCGCACTGTTTTGTTGAAATATACATGGAAGCCTCTGGAAAAGATGTCACCAAATGTTGCTCAAGAAATCTCAGTGTACTCTTATGCATTAATGCTGTCATCACAGAAATGTAAAGTACTTTTGCCAAGGGCACTGACACAATCTGATACCATGACTGACCCTGGCTTTTGGACTTGTTCCTCATAACAGTCTGGATGGTCCTTTTTGACTTTGGTCCAGATCACACAGCATCCATTTCTTACAAAAAACAACACAAAAAAAAAAGCAACTGGAATACTGATTCCTCTGACCACAATACATCTTTCCAAAAATTTTAGCTGAGGAAGCTTCTGCGATTTGAAGCAAAACGTCCTCGCGTCAAGCAACCCAGTCCAGTCGAAGATTCAAGCTTCTCTACTATCTTTCCAATGTTCAATGGCCCAACCCAGATGCATCTTGGCAAGGTTATCATAGGGCTTGTTTTTTTGTATAGTAAAGATTTAAGTACCATTTGTGAACATAATTCTGTATTTTAGTGCTTGACAAAGATTTCCCAAAGTAGCCCCTTGCTCATACTATTATATCAGCTATTGATGAATGACTGTTCTTGATGTAGGACTTTCTGAAGGATCAGAGCTTCAGCTTGTGCTTTTGCCCTTTATGCATTGACATTCCTCCAGAGTCCCTAAATCATTTCATGACATTACACACTGTAGAGGGATAAATATGCATATCCCATCCAGTCTTTTTTGAGGAAAATTGTTTAGAATCATTTCAATATGTTTTAATGTATTTGTTGACAAAATAGAGATCATTTGCCCACTTTTGCTCCTAAAAGCCTTTCGTGGATACTGCGTTTGTACCAGCGTGTGATTCCAATCACCTGTTGAGATCACTTGTTTGAAATATCTTTTTAAAAATTTCTAGCCCTAATTTGACAAAATCATTTTTTTTTTAATATGGTGCAGGGCTGAAATGTCAGAATGGATGTATATTGACAAATTACTGATGTATATTGATAAATGTACTGTCTGGAATGATGTTGTGGCAGTACCAGGAACCGGAAATGCATTCAAAATGCTGTGAGGCAGGAGTTAAAGGAAAACGGTTTAATATAATACTAACACTGGGTAAAAAGGTAATACTGCAAATGACGGAGACCAAGAGGTGAAGACACTGGAGAATGGGCTGCAGGTGCAGGAAACCAGGCGGGCCAGTGGAACTGATGGTGGCTGCAGACTGCACAAAAAACAAACATAAAATAAAATTAGAATTCATTCAAAAGCTTGAAAAAACTACAGGTTAAGAACTTTTCCAAGACAAGCAGTATCACTGGAGGCCAGTATTATCACTCTAGGGAACAGAATAATCTGGCAGCATCCTTCTTAAATAGACGCGGCTGATTTGATGAAGGTGTACCGCAGCCACAGGTGTTCATGATGATCGGCTCCAGTGGCAGGGAAACATAGGAAGGAGGAGAGAAAAAACAAACAGGAGTCAGACCACTTCTCATCTGCTGCATCAGATACTAGATGATGACGGCAGACATGATTCATTACGGCCCTGTCCCACTGGCGTTTAGCAGGATTTGCGCATGAAATGAGGAGACAAAAGCTGAGCGTCCGCAACAAAGGTGGGCGGAAATGACAAATGTCCCGGGGTGGATCAGCGAATACATGAGGAAGAAAAGCGGATATAACAGGGAACAGAAGCGAAGGCGACCGCGGAGGCGCCCCCATGAGGGGCACAGCGGCCGTGATGCACTCGCTTCATCCGTGCCCACTCTGTCTGCATGCGCGACATACCATTTGCGACCGTGATGTGGCCGTGCTGGGCACGTGTCATATCTGTTTTGCACGCTGTCCCGGTCTGCCGCCAAGCCGCGCCAACCCGTCGGTTGCGGATATCAGCGGATGACAGGGGATATGCGGCGCGTTGGTTGTGTATGTCCTGCGTATGTCTTCGGTATGTGTTCAGGCAGTGATGCGGATCTCATGCGTGCCTCTGCGGATGATCACGGACGTGTTCGGATGGCGGCCGACTCATACAGGAATGTTACACGCTTATTGCGGTTGTTTGGCGGATGTGGGCCACTTTTGTGCGCATTCCATCCGCAAATCCTCCTAAACGCCAGTGGGACAGGGCCCTTAGACACACAATAATTGCATTTAATCAAAAATGCAACAGTACTTTTGGTGTTTGAACAGCATTCTATTAAAAAGAGGTTGTGGCTATGATTCTTCTTTAAATGACCAATTTTTGTAAGGCTTCTTTCTGCTTAATTTCTCACTGTACTGTGGAATGACAAGCAAGTCATTCCTGCTTATCTGACATAAATCAGTGTCTCTGCACAAAAAAAAAAAAAAAAAAAATATCCCTCTTCAACTTTAATCATGTTTGAAGATAAAAGTAGATCCAGTTTGTCCGTGTAGCTGTAGCAAGTGGGAAAAGCTGAGATTTTTAACTTTTGATCCCACCATCATGGGGTGTGGGGTCCCATGCACACAGCTAGTGATGTAAATTTTCCATCATTTTCCAAACTGAAATAAACTGAACATCCAATTCACTGTCCAAATCCAATTTGCCATCATGTGATTACAACATAGGATGTTTTTGTCACTTATCCCACAAAAGAGCAAAAATACTTGTGCTGTCAAGCAGGTTGTGAATTGTACAATGAAATGTGGGGTCCTTACCTATCAGGGGATCCTTATCTAATATCAGTTAAATCAAATGATTACTTTAGCTAGCTAAAGTTAGTTTGTTAAACTGTAATCAGAGGCAGAACTTTAAAACTCGCCAACATTGGCATTCACCCGTAGACACTTGACATAAACTAATTCAGGTCCTCTAAAGGTAAAAAAGCATAGTATATTAGCAAATGACATTTGCCTACTACAGTATCCTTTGTCTTGCTCCATGTACTACATTGCAATAATGGGAGTGAGGCAGACAGTTGACAGGTTCAGCAGCTAAGGTTAACAAATATTATGGTCCACATTAGGGGTGTATGAAATTATATTACATGATTCTTTCAGGCTTGAAAATGGTGACTATCTTGTGATATTTACAGTAATAGCTAAGAAAGCTATATAACAGCTTGATCCCTCCAACATTTTTGTTTTTTACCTCTTTGTGGGTAGGGTTTGTCTTAAGGTGTATTCACACAAGGCATTCTGGACCATGCCAAAGTGCATACCAGCCCCAAAGTCCAGTTTATTTATCTAGTCTGAGAATTCTGGACCATGGTCTAGGCTGGCCCGACATGCAGAGGTGGTCCGAGGTGTGGTCCAGCTGGACTCAACCATTGCCACTTGTAATGTAGCCACACACAGTGCAGGAGCACTGATGTCATACCATTGACACAACTGTTTAATTGAACAATTACTATTAATTTTATTATTAATACTTGGATAATACAGTCTTCAACTCAGCCACATGGGGTGTGCAGCCAGTACATTCTGAGTGCCGGTCCCAAGCCCGGATAAATGAGGAGGGTTGTGTCAGGAAGGGCATCCAGCGTGAAACAAGCCAACCCAACTATGCAGACTAAGAATCGACCTTCCATACCGTATTGGTCGAGGCCCGTGTTAACAACGCCCACCACCGGTGCTGTTGCCCAACAGGGTGCCGGGGGTAATTGGGCTACTGCTGGGCAAAGACAACAAAGAAGGGGAGGAGAACGTTTCCACAAACAGCGGGAGAAGAAGAAAACTGGAAGGGTGGAAATGAGAGTGGGGACATTGAATGTTGGTAGTATAACTGGTAAAAGGAGAGAGCCGGCTGATATGTTGAAGAGGAGAAAGGTAGACATATTGTGTGTGCAAGAGACCAAGTGGAAGGGAAGTAAGAGCAGGAGCATCAGCGGTGGGTACAAGTTGTTGTACCATGGTGAGGACAGGAAGAGAAATGGTGCTGGGGTGACAGGGTGATGAGTGTGAAGTTGGAATTGAAGGAGTGATGATGAATATCATCAGTGCATATGCCCCACAGGTAGGTTGTGAGATGAGGGAGAAAGAAGATTTGTGGAATGTGTCAGATGAGGTGGTGGAGAGTGTGCCCAAGCATGAAAGAGTGGTGATAGGAGCGGACTTCAATGGGCATGTTGGTGAAGGGAACAGAGGTGATGAGGAAGTAATGGGTACATATGGTATTAAGGATAGGAATGGGGAAGGACAGATGGTAGTTGATTTTGCAAAAAGGATGGAAATGGCTGTGGTCAATGCCTACCTTAAGAAAAGGGAGGAGCACAGGGTAACATAAACTGTACTCAGTGTTGCCACAGTTACTTTGTAAAAGTAACTTAGTTACTTTACTGATTACTCAATTGTAAAAGTAACTAAGTTAGATTACTAGTTACTTTTTTAGTTACTTTTCCCAGCTGCCGACAACAACCCTCTGCCACCTCAACATGACAATGATACCTGTTTTGCCAAAACTCACTTTATAGTCACCCTTTCTTGACTTCAATGAAAATAAATACTTGTTTTATAAAAAGTAAAATAAAGACGTCTTTCTTGACCTCATATTTAACTGTTGACAGCACTGTAACAGTAAAACTTGCAATTTCGAGCCTACATTGTTTATAAAGGTAACTATTAAATTCTAACATTTTTCTAACATTTAAATTCTCTCTAAACATTTTACTTGTCGAAATTATTATTATTTTAAGCAATATTAGTTGTAGTAAAAAACGGCTTAAAAATTGCACCTTTAATCTAGGGGTGTTGTGGGGGAGGGGGGCACATCCTTGCCCCACGCCCCCATCCCATCTGGATTCGCCCCTGCTTTGGCGTTTGAGCACAAAGAATGGATAACATTTATTTATGCAGAAAACAGGACCAGATTTACAGGTAAGAAAGTTTTATTGCGTTTTCACATCATGTGGTCCTCAGAAAGAGAGTTTAGGTGCATTTGAGTGGAAAATAGTGTTAGTTGTTGACGCGTCGCGGAGGATCAGCTGTTTTTAACGACCAGATACAGAGCGGCTCAGCTCAGAATTCTAAATAAAGGAGGAAAAAAGTATAAAAATGTCTTTGTAAAGCTCAGTGCAGGTGTGCTGATCACCGCACTTTAAGAGGTGAGGACGAGTCGAGCAGCTGCAAAAAACCGCGGATTAAAAGATCACAGCTCGCTTAAAGTGGGCAGTTCAGTCGAACCCCGACCTCCTGCCCATAGACCAAGTTTAATGCTGTTATCGACCCACAATGAAAAATAATAGTAACGCACAGTGACATGGAGAAGTAACTTTAATCTGATTACTGATTTGGAAAGATTAACGCATTAGATTACTTGTTACTAAAAAAAGTGGTCAGATTAGAGTAACGCGTTACTAAGTAACGCGTTACCGGCATCACTGACTGTACTTCTCTGCCACTCCAGACTTCCTCATACAATACCACAGCTCTTCTCTTGGCACCCTATCATAAGCTTTTTCTAAATCTGCAAACATACAATGTAACTCTTTCTGGCCTTCTCTGTACTTCTCCAACAGTATTCTCAGAGCAAACATTGGTGGTGGGATTACACCAAGGATCAGCTCTGAGTCCTTTCTTGTTTGCAGTGGTGATGGACAGGTTGATGGATGAGATCAGACAGGAGTCCCCATGGACTATGATGTTTGCAGATGACATTGTGATCTGTAGTGAGGATAGAGAGCAAGTTGAGTCTTGTCTGGAGAGGTGGAGATATGCTTTGGAGACAAGCGGAATGAAAGTCAGTAGAAGCAAGACTGAGTACATGTGTGTGAATGAGAGGGAGCCCAGTGGAATAGTGCAGTTACAAGGAGTAGAAGTGGTGAAATTAGATGAGTTTAAATATTTGGAGTCAACTGTTCAAAGTAATGGAGAGTGTGGTAGAGAGGTGAAGAAGAGAGTGCAGGCAGGGTAGAGTGGATGGAAAAGGCGGCAGGAGTGATTTGTGACTGAAGAATATCAGCAAGAGTGAAGGGGAAAGTTTACAAGACAGTAGTGAGACCACTCTGTACGGCTTAGAGACGGTGGCACTAACAAAAAGTTGGGAGGCAGAGCTGGAGGTGGCAGAGCTGAAGATGTTGAGATTCTGTTTGGGAGTGACGAAAATGGACAAGATTAGGAATGAACATATCAGAGGGACAGCTCAGGTGGGACGTTTGGAGACAAAGTCAGAGAGGCAAGATTGAGATGGTTTGGACATGTGCAGAGGTGGGACCCAGGGTATATAGGGAGAAGGATGCTGAGGATGGAGCCACCAGGCAGGAGGAGAAGAGGGAGGCCAAAGAGGAGGTTTGTGGATGTGCTGAGGGAGGACATGCAGGTGGTTTGGTGTGACAGAGGAAGATACAGAGGACAGGGTGAGATGGAAACGATTGATCTGCTGTGGTGACCCCTGACGGGAACAGCCGAAAGACAAAGAAGAAGAAGAAGGATAATACAGTCTTCAATTCATTCAAAATCATTGGAGTTAAAAACAGGTCTGTTCTCTTACCTTATAAATGAACTTGAAATGTGGTCAGTGAGAAAGGCCTCAAAAATATTTCCTCATTTTTTGCTTCCATAAAACTCCTCATGAGTGCAGTATTATTGATTGATAAAGCCCTTTTTGCAGAATTTATTTGAATCGGACAAGTTTTGTTTTGGAAGGTGGGGTGAAGTTCCTCAGTATTCTGCCACATCCGAATGTGCCATATGGACTGTGTGCATCAATGCTACTATTTCGCTACCTTTTACTTTCTGTAAAATTATCCACAGAAATTACCTGAGTTTATATTAAGCTTGTGTGCACACAACCATTTGTGGAAAAGCAATTTTTCACTGTTTGACTCAGGCATGGTTCACTTAAACACATATTTGTTAAACACCCTTTGTGTGCAGAGTCATTACCCCAGGTAGAGGAGTTAAAGTATCTTGGGGTCTTGTTGGGAACAACTTGGAGAGTGAGATTTATAGGCTAATTCTGGCAGCATCCGATGTTTTACAGATGCTGTAGTGGAACGTCGCAGTGAGGAAGGAGTTGAGCCAGAAGGTGAGGCTCTCAACTTACCAGTAGATTTACGCTACTATTCTCACCTATAGTCATGAACTTTAGGTAACGACCAAAAGAATAAGGTCGCTGATATGAGCAGCGGAAATGAGATTCCTCCGTCGGGTATCTGGGCTTACACTCCTGGGCAGGGAGAGAAGCTTGACTATCTTTGAGAGATTACGAGTAGAGCCGCTGCTTCTTTGCATTGAAAGGAGCCAGTTGAGGTGGTTTGGGCATCTGGTGAGGATGCCCCCTGGTTGTCTCCCTAGGGTGTCTTCCAGGCATGTTCAACTGTGAGGAGGACACAGGAAAGTCACAGGACACACTGGAGAGATTATATTTCTCAGCTGGTTTGGGAACGCCTGAGGATCCCTCGGGAAGAGTTAAGGAACTTGACTGAGAATAGGAAAGTGTAGGACCCAGATAAGCAGCAGAAAATGAAGGAATGAATTAATTAATTTTTATTTTATTTTTTTAGAAGCAACAGCTGTGTTCCTGGCCTGTTTATTGAGAAACCACACCCATCCATCCATCCATCCATTTTCTTCCACTTTATCCGGAGTCGGATCGCAGGGGCAGCAGCTCAAGCAAAGCCGCCCAGACCTCCCGATCCACACACACCTCTCCCAGCTCCTCTGGGGGAACCCCAAGGCTTTCCCAAGCCAGCTGAGAGATGTAGTCCCTCCAGCGTGTCCTGGGTCTTCCCCGGGGCCTCCTCCCAATGGGACGTGCCCGGAACACCTCTCCAGCGAGGCATCCAGGGGGCATCCGGAAAAGATGCCTGAGCCACCTCAACTGACTCCTTTCGACGTGGAGGAGCAGCGGCTGGACTCTGAGCTCCTCCCGTGTGAGCGAGCTCCTCACCCTATCTCTAAGGGTGCGCCCAGCCACCCTGCGGAGGAAACTCATCTCGGCCACTTGTACTCGCGATCTCGTTCTTTCGGTCATGAGACAAATCTCATGACCATACGTGAGGATCGGAACGTAGATCGATCGGTAAATTGAGAGCTTTGCCCCCCTACTCAGCTCTCTCTTCACCACGACGGTCCGATACAGCGACCGCATCACTGCAGATGCTGCACCGATCCGTCTATCGATCTCACGCTCCATCCGTCCCTCACTCGTGAACAAGACCCCGAGATACTTAAACTCCTCCACTTGAGGCAAGGACACTCCACCGACCTGAAGAGGGCAAAGCACCTTTTTCCGGTCGAGAACCATGGCCTCGGATTTGGAGGTGCTGATTTTCATCCCGGACGCTTCACACTCGGCTGCAAACTGCCCCAGTGCACGCTGAAGGTCCTGATTTGATGAAGCCAACAGAACCACATCGTCCGCAAACAGCAGAGACGAGATTCTGTGGTTCCCAAACCAGACCCCCTCTACACCCTGGCTGCACCTAGAAATTCTGTCCATAAAAATAATGAACAGAACCGGTGACAAAGGACAGCCCTGGCGGAGGCCAACGTGCACTGGAAACAGGTTTGACTTACTACCGGCAATGTGAACCAAGCTCCTGCCGTGGTCGTACAGGGACCGGATAGCCCTTAGCAAAGGACCCCGGACCCCGTACTCCCGGAGCACTCCCCACAGGGTGCCCCGAGGGACACGGTCGAACACCTTCTCCAGATCCACAAAACACATGTGGACTGGTTGAGTGAACTCCTGTGAACCCTCGAGCACCCGATGGAGCGTGTAGAGCTGGTCCAGTGTGCCGCGACCAGGACGAAAACCACACTGCTCCTCCTGAATCCGAGGCTTTCTTCCGTGCTTTGTTATCCCATGCTATTTGGTCATAATAAATCTTATATTATTCACCTCCTTACACAAATTAATCTTGTCAGACTCAACCTAAACTCAGTAATCTTCTCTAAACAAAAGTCACAGTGTGTTGGGCTAGACTTGCTCGGCATGGAGTGTAATGTCTGCGTAGACCAGGCGGGTAGGGGGGAGTGGGAAAAGTTGTGCTCGCGCATGGTCCAGGACAACTGATCCTTGTGTGAGTACACCTTTAATATGCCCAGTACCTCCTGCAATTCAAACTATGATGTCAAGCACATAACAACCAACCGAGCAAAAGTCAAATGTGATTTTCTACCCAATTTGTTTGCAGCTTTTTTTGGTGTCCAACGGCGGGAAGTTCATGAAGAAGACCCTGATCGGAGAAGCTTACATCTGGCTGGACAAGGTGGACATGAGGAAGAGAGTTGTCAGCTGGCACAAGCTTTTCATGAGCCCAACTCAGACCATTCCTTGAGATGCCATACCAAAAAAGACAACACTGTCAGGAGGTCAGCAAAAGGAGAAGCAAGAGTGTCTGCATTCTGAGATGAAATTACATTTAAAAAGATCAGTAAGAGCAAAAAACTGAAAGAAGAGCAAAAAAAAAAAAAGACTTCTGATCAATGAAATTAAATTTCTCAGTTTGTAAATTACAAGAAGGAGAATTCTGTACTTAGACCACAACAATGTGATCAGTACAACACTGCCAGTGCACTTGTACACCTCCTCCGATGTCTGGGCTGTCTGTGGACTTGCTTGTACTATGCAAACACGCAATCACCACAGCCAGCAACGAAAGGGACCCGGCAGCAATATGGCTTTATGAGCAGCGATGTCATTTACCGTAATTCCACTCGCATGCGACATTTTTATTTTGGTGCTTTGAGAAGAATAAAAACAAAAGATGGATTTGACTACGATCATACCATCACTCTATAAAATTAGCATTGTGATTTCATTCATCGGTTGTGACGTGGACATCGACGGGCTTGACATTTAAAGGTCATGGAATTGAAAAATCAAAGGTTACGCGAAAGAAGAAACAGATGACTTTTGCTCAAGGATGAAGATAAAATGCACAGTATCCAGAATGTAGATATCACAGAGCATATCAGATAATCACAGTGTACAGTTTAATTGTAGATAAGACTCAAAGATATCAGATGCAGATTATATCTTAGTGCAGAGACATAAAAAGTCACTGCAACTAGATTATATATGATTAAAAAAAAATAGACCTGAGATCGCTGTTAGACTGAAGCTGTGGGCGGCGCACTGACAATCCAGTTAGGATTCTTTTTTATCTCGGGTGTTATGCAGTCTTTACAGGTGTCGTGAATGCGGACCTATCTGTGTGCGAGGAGGTCTGAGGGAAGCGGCTCCTCCGATTGGTCCCCTCATCACAGCGATGAACCACTAGATCTTCAACAGGGCTTTGAAAGGTTAACAGGGCAAGGTCAAAGTCGTGTACTATCGCGCAGATCAGGTTAGCATTCCAGTAAAACGATCACAACCCTGTCCTGTTCTGAATGTTACACACCAACTGTAAAGGAAAGATAAGAGTTTATCACACACGTGTCATGCAATCATTTTGCTTTAAGGCCGTTGCAGTTCCTGATGATGCCATTTCTTCCCCCATCGTGCAATCACAGTTGTCCAAATTGACATTAAATCACAAAAGTAGAGCAAAAACATGAAATACAGTGTGATTATTCTGTTTCTTTTGTGTCAATGACCCCTGTTGTAAA
The DNA here is from genome assembly GCF_902500255.1 of Thalassophryne amazonica. NCBI lineage: Eukaryota > Metazoa > Chordata > Actinopteri > Batrachoidiformes > Batrachoididae > Thalassophryne > Thalassophryne amazonica. The sequence continues at coordinate 71,849,227 of NC_047110.1, forward strand.
ACAGTGAACCAGCCATTTTCACTACCTTTGATCAAACCGCAATGACTCAGGTCACTCATGATCAGTCATAATGGTGAGGACAGAAGACAAAATGTGCATTCTCTAGTATGTAGAGAGGACAACACTGTAGTGATCCTCAACAAGTACTCTTAGTGTGTTAAGACATCATAAGGATGACATATTTTTATTTAACAATGAACATTAAATGAGTCATATTGTGCAAAATCTATTATCTACCTGGTACACTGTTAAAGAAATCTGTTGTTTTTAGGGGACGACCTGGCAGCTGTGGTTGGCAGAATAATTCTGCAAAAAAAAAAAAAAAAACATATATATATATATATATATATATATATATATATATATATATATATATATATATATATATATGAATTAATGTTGTGTTGTTTTTAAACTCAGGGATGAGATTGGCAAAGTCGATTTTCAGTGGAAAATAAGCTAGGGTCCAGGGGCCGCAGGCCAAAGCATTTTTGCTGTTTTAAAACATGTAAATTGCACTAAAATGATATTAAAACTACTATAAATGTCAGGTGTTCATATCTATAATTCAAACTGTAAACCCTTACTAAGACCATCTACTATACATGTGTATTTTTGTGACCAAAATATTTTTTCATAACTAGACTTACTTGATTTTCAGCATTCTCCACTTTCAGCATGGCACACTTGTCAACAAACAAATATCCTCAAATACATGTACATGTATAATCCAATGTTCTATGTCCACTGAACTGTCAGACCATATAAGGTTTATATTTAGTCAATGTGATCTCCACCTATAACACTGTCATCACATGTATGCATGTATATAATATACACACACATACATGTATAATTACAATGTTCTAGCACACTACAATAACGTCAAAATGTCTGTTTACATAATCCACTGACTGTGTGTGTGTGTGTGTGTGCAACACCGAAGAAAGGCCGGGAGAAACGCATATATAACCTTTGCGCTGATTGGTCATAAGCTTTGTAATAACCAATGAAAACGTGCGTAAGTAATATCTTCGACTGCGCTTCGATACCGTCTCAGTTTTTATGATTTGTTGGAGGGAAAACTACCAAATATTGGAAGCTGAAAGACTACCTCCCTTACACTTCATGCTCATTGTGCACCTACCGTATTTTCTGCACCATAAGGCGCACCGGATTATAAGGCGCGGCCTCAATTAGTGGGTACTTAACCCTTACAAAAGGCGCACGCTAAAACATATAGTCTATAAAAAAAAAAGGTCACGGAAGCAAAACAGTGAGTTTATTTGACCTTTTTAACAACTTTGAACTACCGGTATTTAACAATATGGTACTCACATTATTTTTTATTATGGTTCTGTCACAAATCCATCGAAGTGCTCATCTTCTGTGTCCGAATTGAACAGCTGGGCAATTTCGCCATCAAACACGCCAGGCTCCCGCTCATCTTCCCTCTCATCATCGCTATCGTTTTTGCCTTCAGCTGAATGGTGACTGTAGAGACGCTTCTCCCGGCTGTTCTTTGTTCAATGACCCATTGCTCGAGTTGGTCTTCTAGCTGTGCCAACCTCGCTTTGTTTCCACGGAAACTCCGTTTGGTCTTTTTAACTTGGCGCAGTTCATTTTCTTGTTTCCTCCACTTACCACGTACCATAGATTCATTTATCCTGATTTCTCTCGCAGCTGCTCTATTCCCATGAACAACCGTGTAACTGATAGCCTGCAGTTTGAATTGTGCCTCGTAAGCATGTCTCTCTGCTGGCGCCATTTTCCAGGGTCCTTAGACAAACAAATGTTGTTTTGCAGGATACCTGTAGTATACGGTAACTACCGGAGGAGTGGCGGAGGTAAGTGTACGTACCACGGACTCACGGACTCTTCTCTGATTGGTTTATCGCTGGCATCGTACGTACTCTACGCTACCAGCGTACGTACTTTACGTATTACGTAATGTTCTCCAATTGGTTTATCACTGCCAGGGTACGTACTTTACATATTACGTCCCTGTGTCAGTGGGAAATGGTCCGATATTCCGATGGTCAAAGACAACGTCGGTCATTTTTACAGATTTTGGAATTCAGTGCGCACATAAGGCGCACCGGATTACAGGGCGCACGGCCAATTTTTGTGAAAATTTAAGACTTTTAGGTGCGCCTTATGGTGCGGAAAATACGGTACTTCATACTGGTCACTGATCAGCACAGCGTTACTTCCGCGTTCGGCTGACTGACGGACTGATCAAACTTGCTGCGTCGGCGATAACAAACAAAGACCACTCAGTGTTTTGAATAGACGACAATTTTATTAAACAAAGGTACTCCTGGCATTATTTTACTTATTTATTTATTTATTTTTTGCATTCTTACCCTCCCCCCCCTCTAAAATTTTCTCAGCGAATTTGGACGTTTCACAAAATCGACCCCTGGGACTGTCAAATCCGCGGAAATCCGCAGATCCGCAGAAAAATCTCACCCCTGTAAACTAATTATTTCTCCATCCAGTGGGACTTTGTTGTGCTGTTGTCATTTTGTGCAGAACCACCACAAAAGGTTTGGCATGACAGCCACATGTTGATCTCTTTTTCTAACACTTCTCTTCTAAGTCCCTGTTGGTAAATGATATAATAATTGATCAACATATTGATTTATTCTGCCTTACAGAAACCTGGTTACAGCAGGATGAATATGTTAGTTTAAATGAGTCAACACCCCCGAGACACTCTAACTGCCAGAATGCTCGTAGCACGGGCCGAGGCGGAGGATTAGCAGCAATCTTCCATTCCAGCTTATTAATTAATCAAAAACCCAGACAGAGCTTTAATTCATTTGAAAGCTTGACTCTTAGTCTTGTCCATCCAAATTGGAAGTCCCAAAAACCAGTTTTATTTGTTATTATCTATCGTCCACCTGGTCGTTACTGTGAGTTTCTCTGTGAATTTTCAGACCTTTTGTCTGACTTAGTGCTTAGCTCAGATAAGATAATTATAGTGGGCGATTTTAACATCCACACAGATGCTGAGAATGACAGCCTCAACACTGCATTTAATCTATTATTAGACTCTATTGGCTTTGCTCAAAATGTAAATGAGTCCACCCACCACTTTAATCATATCTTAGATCTTGTTCTGACTTATGGTATGGAAATAGAAGACTAACAGTATTCCCTGAAAACTCCCTTCTCTCTGATCATTTCTTAATAACATTTACATTTACTCTGATGGACTACCCAGCAGTGGGGAATAAGTTTCATTACACTAGAAGTCTTTCAGAAAGCGCTGTAACTAGGTTTAAGGATATGATTCCTTCTTTATGTTCTCTAATGCCATATAACAACACAGTGCACAGTAGCTACCTAAACTCTGTAAGTGAGATAGAGTATCTCGTCAGTAGTTTTACATCCTCATTGAAGACAACTTTGGATGCTGTAGCTCCTCTGAAAAAGAGAGCTTTAAATCAGAAGTGCCTGACTCCGTGGTATAACTCCAAACTCGTAGCTTAAAGCAGATAACCCGTAAGTTGGAGAGGAAATGGCGTCTCACTAATTTAGAAGATCTTCACTTAGCCTGGAAAAAGAGTCTGTTGCTCTATAAAAAAGCCCTCCGTAAAGCTAGGACATCTTTCTACTCATCACTAATTGAAGAAAATAAGAACAACCCCAGGTTTCTTTTCAGCACTGTAGCCAGGCTGACAAAGAGTCAGAGCTCTATTGAGCTGAGTATTCCATTAACTTTAACTAGTAATGACTTCATGACTTTCTTTGCTAACAAAATTTTAACTATTAGAGAAAAAATTACTCATAACCATCCCAAAGACGTATCGTTATCTTTGGCTGCTTTCAGTGATGCCGGTATTTGGTTAGACTCTTTCTCTCCGATTGTTCTGTCTGAGTTATTTTCATTAGTTACTTCATCCAAACCATCAACATGTTTATTAGACCCCATTCCTACCAGGCTGCTCAAGGAAGCCCTACCATTATTTAATCCTTCGATCTTAAATATGATCAATCTATCTTTGTTAGTTGGCTATGTACCACAGGCTTTTAAGGTGGCAGTAATTAAACCATTACTTAAAAAGCCATCACTTGACCCAGCTATCTTAGCTAATTATAGGCCAATCTCCAACCTTCCTTTTCTCTCAAAAATTCTTGAAAGGGTAGTTGTAAAACAGCTAACTGATCATCTGCAGAGGAATGGTCTATTTGAAGAGTTTCAGTCAGGTTTTAGAATTCATCATAGTACAGAAACAGCATTAGTGAAGGTTACAAATGATCTTCTTATGGCCTCGGACAGTGGACTCATCTCTGTGCTTGTTCTGTTAGACCTCAGTGCTGCTTTTGATACTGTTGACCATAAAATTTTATTACAGAGATTAGAGCATGCCATAGGTATTAAAGGCACTGCGCTGCGGTGGTTTGAATCATATTTGTTTAATAGATTACAATTTGTTCATGTAAATGGGGAATCTTCTTCACAGACTAAAGTTAATTATGGAGTTCCACAAGGTTCTGTGCTAGGACCAATTTTATTCACTTTATACATGCTTCCCTTAGGCAGTATTATTAGACGGTATTGCTTAAATTTCATTGTTATGCAGATGATACCCAGCTTTATCTATCCATGAAGCCAGAGGACACACACCAATTAGCTAAACTGCAGGATTGTTTTACAGACATAAAGACATGGATGACCTCTAATTTCCTGCTTTTAAACTCAGATAAAACTGAAGTTATTGTACTTGGCCCCACAAATCTTAGAAACATGGTGTCTAACCAGATCCTTACTCTGGATGGCATTACCCTGACCTCTAGTAATACTGTGAGAAATCTTGGAGTCATTTTTGATCAGGATATGTCATTCAAAGCGCATATTAAACAAATATGTAGGACTGCTTTTTTGCATTTACGCAATATCTCTCTAAAATTAGAAAGGTCTTGTCTCAGAGTGATGCTGAAAAACTAATTCATGCATTTATTTCCTCTAGCTGGACTATTGTAATTCATATTATCAGGTTGTCCTAAAAGTTCCCTAAAAAGCCTTCAGTTAATTCAAAATGCTGCAGGTAGAGTACTAGCGGGGACTAGAAGGAGAGAGCATATCTCACCCATATTGGCCTCTCTTCATTGGCTTCCTGTTAATTCTAATTTAATTTAATAATTTAAAATTCTTCTTCTTACTTATAAGGTTTTGAATAATCAGGTCCCATCTTATCTTAGGGACTTCGTAGTACCATATCACCCCAATAGAGCGCTTCGCTCTCAGACTGCAGGCTTACTTGTAGTTCCTAGGGTTTGTAAGAGTAGAATGGGAGGCAGAGCCTTCAGCTTTCAGGCTCCTCTCCTGTGGAACCAGCTCCCAATTCAGATCAGGGAGACAGACACCCTCTCTACTTTTAAGATTAGGCTTAAAACTTTCCTTTTTGCTAAAGCTTATAGTTAGGGCTGGATCAGGTGACCCTGAACCATCCCTTAGTTATGCTGCTATAGACGTAGACTGCTGGGGGGTTCCCATGATGCACTGTTTCTTTCTCTTCTTGCTCTGTATGCACCACTCTGCATTTAATCATTAGTGATCGATCTCTGCTCCCCTCCACAGCATGTCTTTTTCCTGGTTCTCTCCCTCAGCCCCAACCAGTCCCAGCAGAAGACTGCCCCTCCCTGAGCCTGGTTCTGCTGGAGGTTTCTTCCTGTTAAAAGGGAGTTTTTCCTTCCCACTGTTGCCAAGTGCTTGCTCACAGGGGGTCGTTTTGACCGTTGGGGTTTTACATAATTATTGTATGGCCTTGCCTTACAATATAAGGTGCCTTGGGGCAACTGTTTGTTGTGATTTGGCGCTATGTAAAAAAAAATTGATTGATTGATTGATTAACACAACTCCAGGAGTAGAATGTGACTGGGCCTCAGGCAGCCTGAAACCAAGGATATTTCAATTGAGAGACAATTACATTTCCTATTTGTGCTACTTTGTTGTCACACAAACGAAAGTATTCTTAAAATATACTGAATAATATATATCATATCTTCGTAATATGTATATGCCACAGACATGAACGAGCGAAGCTCTTCAGCATCTCACCATGTCTTTTAGGTCCTTCAGATTTTTTTTTTTTTTTTTTAGGGGAGCATTAGAATGGCTACAACATTTCAGCTTCTGGGTAGCTCCGCCCCACCAGACCTCCCGCCTTTTTAAGCATTTATCTTTTTTGCCTTTCAGCTTCTTGGTGGGCTCCACCCCAGACCCCCTAATTACAGCCCTTGTAACCCCTGCCACTTTAAGCATTTTTTTTTTAGTGTATATTCAAAGTTTTCAGCTACTTGACAGTAGGGCTGTACAATATGGCCAAATTATCATATCACAATATTGGCATATCAATATGATATACAATATGACTATGATTTCACACAAAGTGCAGCAACAGTGGAAATTATGCATTCTTCAACAAAATAGTAATAACACCACACTAATTTTGCACTCATCATAAGGTTAGGATACAGCGTCCTCCAAAGGTATTGGAATAGTTGGTATTTCACACATTTTGATTTGTTTATGCTATTTCAAATAGATGAAACACAAAAAATATAAAGAATAAAAAATTCTAAAATTGTCTACCTCAAATTCAAACTGAAAGCAAATCTCTAAAACTTGATAATACCTGTAAATAATAATCAGTTTTATTGCCAGTTTTCTTCAGACAAGTCAGGGGATGGAAAAATGAACATTTCCAAGTCACTGAATATGTCTTGGACTTTATTTACATCATTTAGTATGAAGAAGTACTAAAGTTTCTTTCACCAAAACATCAAATCTAGACTTTCATCTCAGATGTACTTTCTGTCAGATTGTAGCTGAACTTTCAGGTCTTCTTTTTAAGAAAATCCTCCTCTACACCACTTCATCAGGAAGCTGGATTTTAGATTTTAATTAATTTATATCAAGTTGTAGAGATTTGCTTTCAGTTTGAGTTTAAGCAAAATAACTTTTGTTTTATTTATCTAAAGTTGTGTTGCTGGTGTGTCACTCAGACAGCAAAATTAAGAGGTTATTTAAAAATAAGTCCTTCAGAGAACACAATTAAGAAGTTACACAGGTTTTATACAGAACAGAGGAGGAGTAAATGATCTGTATTTCTTTCAGCCTGAGCGTCTTCATGTCATATCTCATGAATCAACAGCTGTCTGCTCATTTAAAATCACTGGAAAAACACACACACATATACGAGGTCTATTAGAAAAGTATCTGACCTTATTATTTTTTTTCAAAAACCATATGGATTTGAATCACGTGTGATTGCATCAGACAAGCTTGAACCTTCTTTCGCATGCGTGAGTTTTTTCACGCCTGTTGGTTGCTGTACGCCATGCGGCACTGTCGCGACGCGTGGAATTCCTCCACATGTCTGTCTCAATGTGCCGAAAAAGTGCTGATGTCCACATCTTTTCACAATTTCTGTATTAGTCAGATGACATCCCGGATAAAACACAGCGTCCAGTTTGGAAATGAACGGCACATTCCACTGTTACAGGAGTTTTTGTCATGGAAAGAGGAGAGGAGGCTTTGCGCGTTGCGGCGGTGCCGCATGGCGCAAAGCAACGCCGCGATGAAGCCTCACAGGACATGTTCTGGCATGTCCAGGCACATCCACAATTTCTAAGATAATCACTCGATGGAAAAACCATCGACAGCTGTCTGAACGCCATTTCAAAGCTGTCCTGTGAGACCAAAACGGAGGTGGTTTTGTCTCGTTCCAGTAGTGAATCCATCGTGACGCGTGAAGCCTCCGCTCGGCTTTCCATGACAAAATCTCTTCTTAAAAGTGAAATCTGCCGGAAAATGGTTGATGTCCAGCTCTTGTGATAACCAGAGAAATTGCACATGATGGTCACGGATCCATACAGCCATCCGTTTAGAAATGAAATGGTCGCTCAGCCTGTCGATGGCGGCTTCGGAGCGCGGCGCACCACCAGTCGCTCTGGGCCGTCCTTAAAGCGACAGTAACACTCTGTAATCTCTTTGAAGCCCATAAAATTTTCACCAAAAACCATCTGAATTTCTCGAATGGTGTCCACTTTGATGTCCCTCACAGTTTCTGAAAAAATTTTGATCAAGCAAAGTGGCAGTCTCTGAGCCATTCCTAAACAATGAAAAAAACGACAAGAGGGGTGGTCCACTCCTCACTCAAAGCCTGCTCACAGGCGAATGACACAACCGACAGGCGTGAAAAAACTCACGCATGCGCACGAAGGTTCAAGCTTGGCTGACGCAATCACATGTGATTCAAATCCATATGGTTTTTGAAAAAAATAAGGTCGGCTACTTTTCTAATAGACCTTGTGTATATATATATATATAATATAAGGCAACCCGCATTAAAGGAGAAATGCCGCTTTTAACAACCTTGACCTCATTTCTGGCATAAAATATGGGCTTTTAATTACGATACAACTTTGGTGGCATTTGGAGTCTGTGGTTCAGATCATGGAAATAGAGCCTGGAATGGACATTACGTGTCTAGCGGCATGCCGCACGGCGGCCATTACTAAGGTGGACAGAGCACCTTGAGTCAGTTAAGGCACCTGTTAAACAAAAGCAAAATGAGGGGATAAAAGGCAGCCAGTGCTTCACCATCAACTGCACCAACTACAAAATCAAATTCTCGAATACTAAAATGAACTGTACAAAGCCTTAATGTAATTATGTAAAATAAATGTCTATGTTAAAGTCGTTATGCCGCGAGATCATAACTCAACGCCATAAGTTCTTTTCATTAAGCTGCATTCACATGCATACAAATACGGAAACAAAAATGTTTACATATATTTATGTCTATATATATACTTGCAGTGTTGTTTAATATGATATGTACATGATCGTCACAGGCGGCATTTAAATTTTAACAGTGTGGTTGGAGGGGATGGAGGAGGTACTTTTTACCCTGACTGAGGGTCAAAAGTCATAAATTCTGAATGGCTTTATATCTACTTATAATAAAATATTTGTAAAAATCATATATATGTTGTTGTCATTAAAAGACTAGCAAAATATTACAGTGGAAAAAGCAGCAAGGTAAATGACCACAATGGCAAGGCATACTTCAGATTTATATTTTAATACATAAGGATTGTTTATCCAGGCATGTATGGGTTCATTAGAGCTTTTAATCAGCTTGAATACAACTTACAAGGCCTCATTTATATATATATATATATATATATTATTATTATTATTATTATTATTATTATTATTATTATTATTATTATATAAGTTCCTATAATATTAATATAATATAATAATATAATATTTCCTATTATATATGTTATAGGAAAAAACCATCACAGTAAATGAACACAATGGCATATTTTTCCTCAAATTTCCACACTTTACATTTTTTCTACCCAGGCATGTATGGGTTCATTAGAAAGAGCATTTAAAGGGCTTTAAAACAAGGCAACTTTTATTAAAATCTGTTAACAAATAGCGACAAAAGAGTGAGAAAAGCAGCACAGTTTGTCATAATTTCCTCAAATTTCTGCATTTTACATAAAAGTTTTTTTTTCACCCACACATGCTTAGGTTCATTGAAAAGAGCTTTCAATGGGCTTTAAAACAAGCCTACATGTATTAAAATCCGTTAAGAAATAGCGACGCTAGTGCAAAAAAAGCGGTCAGTTTATTATTGATGATCTGCACATTTCCACCCTTAGTAATGGCGCCTTCCTGTCCTGAGCGACACTAATAGATTGAGTTGTGCATGTCCATTCCAGGTCTATATTTCCGTGGTTCAGATGACGTGTTCAGTTTCAACATTTTTCTTCTTCTAATAAGGTGGATTAGAACTTTTTTGTGGTACACAGCACCAACTACTGTACAGAATGGGCCTAGCAGTCAGTATGTGTCACCAATTTCAAAATGCAGCTTTTTTTGTTGTTGGTGGTGTTGTTGGTTGTGCCGTGACATGTCAATCATCTGTGTCCAGTCAAATTTCAGGGAAGCCCAGCACAACCCTGGCCTCTGCTGTAGCTCAACCCATGTCAGGAAATGTTCAACATTTAATATTTCCTGTTTCACTGTGGACTCAAAATTTGGCACTTCCTGTTTCAGTGTGAACTTGCCACTGAGTTCCCATGAGATTCCAAGAGATCTCGTCTGTCAATCCAGGAAGTGTTTGACATTTCCTGTTTCACTGTGGACTCAAAATTTGGCACTTCCTGTTTTAGACTCCATGTACCATGAGCGAGCCTTGTGCCACTGTGCACTGCTTCACTCATATTAACATATTGTGTCTGTATTTTTAGAGTTATTCTGTCACCCACAGCTGCCAGTTTTTCTTTCTCTAAAAACAACAGAATTTTCACTTTTTTTTTTTTTGGTCTTTGTGTTTATTGATTTTAATAGTGTGGAGTTAAATTTGGTTTTACGTTGATGTTAAACATCCCCAAAGTCTCACAGTTCTGTCACTATACATTCAGATGTCTGGAAAAAGCCAAATTTACACCTGAAACACTTTGTTTTGGACTCCTGGTACATGTGTTTTATATGTCCATATTTGGGCTCCACTTACTCAGAGAGACGCCCCCACATGGATTATGGGTGACAAAAAGAGAGAAACCCCTTCTTCAAAAGAAGAATGGGACCAGGGCTAGCTGCCAGCCCTAGCAGGTCATTTCTGTTTCACATAACAGGCATAAAAACAGTAATTTGTTGGCAGAGCGGACAGATTTTTTTTTCCTATCAGCTTTGACATAATGGTTTGAATACTGACACAACATATTTCCATGTTACAGGATACACTAATTGCAGTTAGTGTTATGTTTTATTGTTTAAAGCTTTATGCAGTCACACTAAGTAGTGTTAGCAACCTAACTTTAGATTTTGAGTTTAGATTTTCCTTTAAAATAGGTTGTCAGTCATCAAACTAACAATGTCCAAGCAGATTCCTCCCATGTTTCACATCAGTGTCTAAGGGTAACGTTTTGTTGCAAATATATATATATCCTGGTGACCCATGCTAACTTACTAAAAATATACATATGTGACCCATTTAAAAAGAAAAGAACAAACACAAGATTAATAGAATGGAATTTTAATAAAAATAAAAGGTGGACGAAGAAATGGCAAATTTCACAGGAAATCATATTGCTGTGCCAACCTTATTATTATTATTATTATTATTATTATTATTATTATTATTATTATTATTATTATTATTGTTGTTGTTGTTGTTGTATTTGGAGACTTATTGGTTGTTTTGAGGTAATTCTATGCAACATGTGTATTTAAAAACATTCTGTTATCCATGAACATACAAGAAAATAACTATAATTTCTACATTGCTAAAGAAAATGTATTTGTTTCATTTTGTTTTTTACTGTTTTTTAAAATCAAACATTGATGTCAGCAGTTGGCATCAAATTTGTGCACTTTATTATTACATTGCTCATGCTCTTGTCTCATTTTAACTGTCTGTACAGTGAAATGGACATTCCGTGGTGTATGTGATGGCAGAAACTGTGCATTTTGTGTCAATGTGGCAGAAGAAGAAAAACAATACAAAACATATAGACACATTTAGGCTTCATGAACACAATGCACATCCTACAGAGAAATCACCCTGACTAAGTCATACTCAAAGTTCACTTAACATTTGTGTGTGCAAAGTAGAATAAATAAGACATTTATTCAGTGCTCAGTCTTGACTGTTTAATCCCTCGTGTTTCATTCAGTACTCTTTGTTGCGATCAGCCGTTGCTTGTAATTGTGAAACCATCCATTTGTACTTGTTCTGAAGGGTGTGAATGTGAGTCTTTTGACCTGTGTACATAAAGTGTTTATTTTCTACAAAGATTGAATGTTTATATTGTCCAATGTTGGAGCATGTGAGTGTCTTAAAAAAAAATTACAAATTATATAACTGGACAGAGATGCGTGTCTGCAGTCAAGGAGTTGACTGTGTAATGAAAAAAAAAAGTGCTGTCGACCAATGACTATCTGTGAAATCATGACCTGTAAACAGCTGAAACAACACAACGAAGAAGAAAAAACCCTTCAAATACAATAAATGTCTGAGACTTTATGTTTTGGATGTTGCATGTTTTGTTGATGGCTTGTGTGTATATTCTGCCTACAGATTATGTTGGAAAAGATGCACAGTATGTATAGGTTTATCTGTATGCTGACTGTAAAGAAATATGCTTGTAAAATTGTCTTGTTTTTCACTCAGTGTAAAAACTAAGAATCTAATGTTATGGTTTTGTGGTTGTACACAGGATGTGTTGAGATCTTATGTAAATTGTGCTGTAAAAAAAATATCACCTGTTTCCCCTGAGTCTAAAGAATAAATAAGAGATTATATTGAACCTGCAGTATTGAATATTTTATTTATGAAGTTTCTACTTTGAAATATATAGAAGGCTCAGATATATAGAAGGCTCAGATATTGGTGTTTGACAATATCTTAACAGGCACATGATCACCCAACTCTTGTGAGACTTATGCCCCCGTCACACATAGCAATAATTTCTCATTTACTTTTTTCTTTTGGGTGAGAGGATTTTAACCGCAGGTGGCTGGCCCGGTTTTTTGTCCATGTTGATGCCGTGAAACACTCCTGGACTGCTGTTGGAGGTGAGATTCATGTTTATTAATGCTGTCACAGCCTGGCACAAGTTCCATGTCATATCTCCTACAGAGTTACAAGGTGATCATTTATTACAGCGTGAGATCCGTCCAGCTCTGAGCCTGGCATGTTACTGCACACAACAGAGAAATGCATCTACCTGTGATATGATAGAGACAATAGTTCACATTATTTATGTCACCCATGGGAAGGAATGGACAAATATCTGTACTGTAAGGTCTATTGTGGATATAACGGCCTGTTCAGATTTGCAGTGGCGAGCGCACAGTAGCGCACGGAGCTTTCAGTTTGATAGCCGCTGTTCACATTCACTGTACATGATAATAATTCATAATAATTTTGATGAAGCGGGCCACATACATTTCAACAGTTCCTTTGCACTCCGGGGGTGGCGTTTATTATATTCTGCCATCGGAATATGTCAGATGGTCCTCAGATTACACATGGATCGCCGTCGGACAGGTGTCCCATCTCGACTGCGCCTGGAGAGCTTTGAACATGTGCGTCACAGTGAGGGCCACCAGCCAATTTTAACCAATTGTGTCGACTTCCGTAGATGGCTGTCAGAACGTTTTGAAACTGAGATCTGACGCTTTTCGGATGTGCGCCAATTTTTTTTTTTTTTAAAGATTTTTGCAAATTTATGAAACAAAAAACCTTAAGAAATCACCTGTACATAAGTATTCACAGCCTTTGCCATGAACCACCTGTTTCCACTGATCATCCTTGAGATGTTTCTACAGTTTAATTCGAGTGCACCTGGGGTAAGTTCAGTTGATTGGACATGATTTGGAAAGGCACACACCTGTCTACATACAAGGTCCCATGGCAATGTGCACAGTGGCCTCCATCATCCATAAATGGAAGAACTTCTGATCCACCAGGACTCTTCCGAGAGCTGGCTGCCTGTTTAAACTGAGCGATCGGGGGAGAAGGGTCTTAGTCAGGGAGGTGACCAAGCACCCAATTGTTACTCTGTCAGAGTTCCAGCATTCCTCTGTGGAGAGAGGAGAACCTTCCAGAAGGACAACCATCTCTGCAGCAATCCACCAATCAGGCCTGTATGGTAGAGTGGCCAGACAGAAGCCACTCATTAGTAAACGGCACATGGCAGCCTGCCTGGAGTTTGCCAAAAGGCACCTGAATGACTCTGAGACCATGAGAAACAAAACTTTGGTCTGATAAGATGAAGATTGAACTCATGTTTGAAGGAAACCAGGCACCACTCAACAACCTAGCCAATTCCATCCCTACAGTGAAGCATAGTGGTGGCAGCATCATGCTGTGGGGATGTTTTTCAGTGGCAGGAACTGGAAAACTAGTCAGGATTGAGGGAAAGATGAATGCAGCAATGTACAGAGATATCCTGGCTAAAAACCTGCTCCAGAGCGCTCTTCACCTCAGACTGGCCCTTTTCGCACCAGCTCAAGCTGGTCCTGTTTTGTCTCCGTTTTGTCTCTGTTTAAGAAATTCATTATAATGCCATATCTAGTGAGACCAGACTGTGTGACTCCAAGATGTGTGTTGTTTTCTGTATCTGCCTGTATTCATTTTTGCTTCAATAAATGCAGGAGATGAGTGGGCAGGCCCTTCAGAGCTGACTGGCAATTGGTGAAGAGGGGTCATGCCGCCGGGCTCTCCCCTGTGCAGGAAAGAAATTCAGTGTTTCCTTGTGGTCATTTTCTGTGATAATTTGAGTTGTCTTTTCCACCAGGTTCAACTCTGACAGCTCCCCATCCAACCTGATGGAGCTTGAGAGGTGTTGCAAAGAGGAATGGGTAAAACTGCCCAAAGAAAGGATCACCTAGCTTGTAGCATCATATTCAAGAAGACTAGCGGCTGTAATTACTGTCAACAATACATCAACAAAGTTTTGAGCAAAGGGTGTGAATACTTCTGATATTTCTTAGTTTTTTAATTTTAATAAATTTGCAAAAAAAAAAAAAAAAAGAAAAAATATACTTTTTTCATGCTGTCATTATAGGGTGTTGTGAGTAGAGTTTTGAGGGAAAAATGAATTTACCCCAATTTGGAATAAGGCTGTAACATAAAATGTGTAAAAAGTGAAGCACTGCGAATTCTTTCTGGATGCACTGTAACTGTGCTAATCACTTGCACCACCGTGACCCCACCAACTCCAACTAATGAATAAAAGAAGGCCCTGAGACCCATCGGTGCCCCTGCTTATCGCTACATTCCATAGCCTGAAGCAGCTGAGAGTCTGTGACTCTACCTGGATGGGTTGCCAGTCTGCTGCAGGGTGCTACCCCAGCCAAGGATGGGAGCCATTTACAGGTGGGTGTCTTTCCCAAGGGCACAGGTAATGGGACTGAGAACAGAAATCAGCAGGTCTACATATTCATTTATCCATTCATTCATATTGTACTATACCTGCTTACTCATGATGGAGACGAGGTGTTGTTGGGCCTGTACACCCTAGGAGGAAGCCAGTCTATTGCAGGATCACATATAGACAGATGAACACACTCACACATGAACATCTGTTGTCAATTTTTAGTCACCAGTTGGCCTAACCTGCATGTCTTTGGAAGTGGGAGTAAGGAGGGAACGCATGCAAAAACTCCACACAGAAAGGTCCAGTTGAAAAGCAACAGTAGTTTGTTTCAGCAGTTTGGTGATGAAAATGTAGTGTATGATGGTGTTAAACACTGTAGGACAGTGGTAACAGTCTCTGTGTACCCGTACTTATATAGGAACTAGAGCAATCAGAGATTTTTGATTCTGCCAATCCAGATCCGGATCACCTCCAAAATTCAGTGGAGTCTTCCATGCCCTAATATGTATCGGTGGTGCAAATTTGGTGAGAATCCGTGAAGTAGTTTTGACATAATCCTTCAAAGCCTATATAATGTAAAACTTGATCCAGAATCTGGGTCACCTCCAAAATTTAACGGAGTCTTTCGTGGCCTAATATCTGTCTGTGGTGAAAATTTGGTCAAAATCTATGCAATAGTTTTGATGTAATCTTACTAAAAGTCAGACAGACAGACAGACAGACAAAATAAATAAATTAATGCTGATGATTTTATTATGTCCTAGGTGGAAGTAATAAGTACAGCATAAATGTTATGGAAATTAAGTACAGATGCTTTCAAAATATGCTTAATATGTGACAATATGTTTACAATGTTGCTATAGCTGTGCTGTGCACATAGCCAGTGTTTCAGAGCAAGGGAAATACAGTGTGGACCCCTGGGGATTTGACAACATTCCGAGTGCTTGGACTGTCCTCGAAAGACAGTAGGGGAAACCAGGGAATGGTAAATCAAGGGGCACAGTGAATCAGTAGCTATATCTGTAAAACTACATATATATTTGCAGCATTTATGCCATATTTTTATGCATAAAGACATCCCCCTTATAAATTAGTGTTTTGTTTTTGGATACATTAGGGGTAAAACTAAGTGGCAAGTGAAGCCAGTTTTTTTCCTATCAAAAGTAAATTTTGTGGATATCAGTGTCTTTGTATTTATTTCTCACAACAGAGAAAAGGTGGCCCAAAAAATTGTTATTAGTTAGAAGACTACCCCCTCCAACTGATGAGCATGTGTTATGTCTTCTCCAGAATATCAGCTATTTGATGACATGACTTGTGTGTCACATGCACCAGGGGCACAGTGAATCAGTCTAGAAAGTGATTTACTAAGCCCCTGTAACAAGTGGATGACAAATATTACTTGTTGAAGCTTATACATTTATTTTTCCATGAATTATTTCTATAATTTGTGTATATAAACAACTGTTTTCACGTTTGAACAGAAATCATGACAGTTGTATTTATAATAGTTTCTAAAGGACTTATATCACTATATAAGACACTCACACATTACATAGCTGATTTGCTGGATTATAGTTTGTATATGCATCAGCATATATTTAATAATTTTGAAGAAATCTTTATAATCATGTGTTTTGTCATTATACTCTAAATTGATTCACTATGCCCCGGACGGACACTAATTCACTGTGCCCCATGGATTAGTGTCCAGGACACAGTGAATCAAAAATCTTAAAATCGATTTTAAACACCTGTAAATTACACTTGGGGAGAAATAAATAACACAGCCTTATAAACAATAACTTGCTGTATTAAATCCACAATAGAATGACCTAAACGTATGCATAATATGTTTATGCTGCCACAAAACAACATTTCTGAGCCACTGTGCCCCGGCTTCCCCTATATTATGTCTGTCCTTTTTTGAGCAAAACTTGAAATACTTGGATCTACTTTTTTGTGATATATGTACCTATACAAAAAGCCCTTTTTTGCCTCAATTAAACATGATGTATAAATTGCAGTTGCTCTTATGGTAGGAGGTCTGCGTGTTGTACTGAACTTGAAACAGGTTTGAAAGACTGTGCTCTGAAAACATGCTGTCTTCTGTTTCCTGTTTGTGTCTCCTGTGACTGTACTGAAGGTCCTCCAGATGGCAGCATTTTCTATCAAATATACTATGCACCAAAAGCACAAAACTTTTTTTTTTTTTTTAACTGGTTTTGGTCTATATTCATTATATTCATATTCATTCAGCATTGACTCCATATGCAGACTTAACTGTTAACCCATTGATTCCTCCTGCAGTTGGAAATTTGTATTTCTCCAACACTTTTTCATCAGATGTAGATGCTGAATTTGCTTTACAATGAGGCCTCACATTCACCCGTGCACATGCCAGTGTGAGTGTGCTGCCACTTGAGCAGTGAATGAACAATTCACCTTTGTTGATGATTAGCAATGGTATTTTATACCTTTAAAATGAAACAAAAATCCACAGTTTTCACCTTAAGGAGACTTTATTTACCTTATAGCAGGGGTGGGCAACCTGTTCCAGAAAGAGCCATGAGGGTGCAGATTTTCTTTGCAGCCACTGACTCCACCAGGTGATTTTACTGATTAATATCACCTTGAGCAGATGGAATCAGTTAATCAGTGAAATCACCTGGTGGAGTCAGTGGCTGCAAAGAAAATCTGCACCCTCATGGCTCTTTCTGGAACAGGTTGCCCACCCCTGCCTTATAGGGTGCTTTTTAGAGAAAAATACCTTTGCGTACTCAAATACATACCCCATTTCTCTGTATGAACTGCATACTGGGGGCAATTTGGGGACTGAGGATCTTGCTCAAGAGAACCTCTGTGAGTTTTCTGTTTGCCATGGATTAAAACTGAGGATCCACTAGTCACAAGTGAAGCTCTCTGAACTGTTAGGTCACCTCCTCCCCCAGTGTTAAAGTGACATCACAGACACATATATTGGTGCGAGACGGAGATCATTTTTATCCAAGCTCTGTGAGCAGTGGTGGATTTGAATTTGGAGGTTTTAATTCTGACACCTCTTATTCAGGATGGAGTGCAAGGTGTTTCTCATTTCAAGTATTGAAAGAGGACGTCTGCAGAGGAGACCTCTTCTCCAATCCTCGCTGTTCTCCTCCACATCAGCGAGGGGGAATCTGTTCTTCTGCTGGGGGGGAAGAAGGTGGGGTGGGATCGAGGGAGGGGGGTGCATTGTGAGAGATAATGAAGTGATTTTTAGGGGACAGGAGGTGGCAAAGTGTAACAGTGCAGTGCAGCGAGAACGAGGAGGGAGTTGGGGATGAAAACAAAGAGAGGGGGGTGAAAGGGAGAAGGGGAGGCTGAGAGGACACGAGAGATGGTGTGTGGTTGCCAAGCAACGATTGATAACCAAATCCCCAAGCATTCTGCCCTGCCTCTGAGTCTAAATTACACATGCACGCACACACGCACACATATACAATAAGGTGGTTTAATATTCTTAATCGATTCAAACCATTGATGTTTTACCAATTTGAAATGTTCAAAACTGTTGTTTTGCGTATTGCTGTGCAGCAGCTTGTAAGTATTCAGTCTTCTGATATCAGCAGACGTCTGTGGAACAGACATAAATGATGACTCTCATATTGATGGGGTTTGTTGCCATACTGTGCTTGCAGGGTTGCAGACTTTTTAGGGATATCAGTGTGGCGCTGATTCTCACGTGGGACACCATCTCTGATGCTGACTGACAGGTAAGAACAGATCCTGTGAATTCTGTCATTCCTCTGTAGGTTGCAGAGAAAATATTGCAGGGCATCAAACCTGCATCTGTATTCACTGTGTGCACACATGTGTGTGAGTGTGTGTGTGGGGGGGGACTGACTGTCAGATGCTCTATTTAAGCAGGTATTATTTGTTTTGCACTTTGGATCTAAACATATTGAACCTGCACAGTGTTAAATTAACACTGCCAGTGTACATATGGTCCCACTCTGGCCAGAGTAGGACCATATGTACAATTTAACACTGTCAGTGTTAGTTTTACACTGGTGTGTATTCATGAATTTTGAAACTTTCTTTCATAGATGTGTTTGGAAATGCTCAAATATGACATCTTCAGATGTTACTTTTGAAACAAAAAATGCACCAGAAACTGAGGGTTAAAAGGTATTTACCCCTCTGTGACCCTAGTGGAAAATGCTGTTGTCTGTTGGTGTGTGCATGCGTCCATGTGAACAAAATACTCGCAATGAAGTTCAGCAGGTTGACTATAGGGACAACAAATCTGCACTATACTATACTATATATATATATATATATATATATATATATATATATATATATATATATATATATATATATATATATATATACACACACACACACACACACACAGTAGTGTTCAGAATAATAGTAGTGCTATGTGACTAAAAAGATTAATCCAGGTTTTGAGTATATTTCTGATTGTTACATAGGAAACAAGGTACCAGTAGATTCTCAGAAATCCAACAAGACCAAGCATTCATGATATGCACACTCTTAAGGCTATGAAATTGGGCTATTAGTAAACAAAAAAAAAAGTAGAAAAGGGGGTGTTCATAATAATAGTAGCATTTGCTGTTGACGGTACAAACTCAAAACTATTATGTTCAAACTGCTTTTTTAGCAATCCTGTGAATCACTAAACTAGTATTTAGTTGTATAACCACAGTTTTTCATGATTTCTTCACATCTGCAAGGCATTAACTTTGTTGGTTTGGAACCAAGATTTTGCTCATTTATTAGTGTGCTTGGGGTCATTGTCTTGTTGAAACACCCATTTCAAGGGCATGTCCTCTTCAGCATAAGGCAACATGACCTCTTCAAGTATTTTGACATATCCAAACTGATCCATGATACCTGGTATGCGATATATAGGCCCAACACAATAGTAGGAGAAAACATGCCCATATTATGATGCTTGCACCACCATGTTTCACTGTCTTCACTGTGAACTGTGGCTTGAATTCAGAGTTTGGGGGTCATCTCACAAACTGTCTGCAGCCCTTGGACTCAAAAAAAACAATTTTACTCTCATCAGTCAACAAAATGTTCCTCCATTTCTCTTTAGGCCAGTTGATGTGTTCTTTGGCAAATTGTAACCTCTTCTGCACATGTCTTTTATTTAACAGAGGGACTTTGCGGGGGATTCTGGCAAATAAATTAGATTCACACAGGCGTCTTCTCACTGTCACAGCACTTACAGGCAACAAGTATTTGATTATCCTGGAGCTGATCAGTGGGTGAGCCTTTGCCATTCTGGTTATTCTTCTATCCATTTTGATGGTTGTTTTCCGTTTTCTTACACGCGTCTCTGTTTTTTTTTGTCCATTGTAAAGCATTGGAGATCATTGTAGATGACCAGCCTATACTTTTTTTGCACCTGCGTATAAGTTTTCCCCTCTCCAATCAACTTTTAAATCAAACTACGCTGTTCTTCTGAACAGTGTCTTGAACATCCCATTTTCCTCAGGCTGTCAAAGAGAAAAGCTTGTTAAACAGGTGCTGGCTTCATCCTTAAATAGGGGACACCTAATTCACACCTGTTTGTTCCACAAAATTGACGAACTCACTGAATGAATGCCACACTACTATTATTGTGAACACCCCCTTTTCTACTTTTTTTTTACTAATAGCCCAATTTCATAGCCTTAAGAGTGGGCATATCATGAATGCTTGGTCTTGTTGAATTTGTGAGAATCTATTGAATCTACTGGTACCTTGTTTCCCATGTAAGGGCCCTGTCCCTCTAGTGCTTAGGAGGATTTGCGCATGAAATGAGGAGACAAATGCTGAGCGTCCGCAACAAAGGTGGGTGGAAATGGCAAATGTCCTGGGGTGGATCAGCGAATACATGAGGAAGAAAAGTGGATATAACACGGAACAGAAGCGAAGGCGACTGCGGAGGCTCCCCCATGAGGGGCACAGCGGCCGTGATGCACTCGCTCCATCCGTGCCCACTCTGTCTGCATGCGCGACATACCATTTGCGACCGTGATGTGGCCGTGCTAGGCACACGTCATATCTGTTTTGCATGCTGTCCTGGTCCGCCGCCAAGCCGCACCAACCCGTCGGTTGCAGATATCAGCGGATGACAGGGGACATGCGGCGCGTTGGTTGTGTATGTCCTGCGTATGTCTTCAGTATGTGTTCAGGCAGTGATGCGGATCTCATCCGCAGCAGGATTTTTGAGCCGCTCAAAAATCCTGGCTGCGGACATGCGTGCCTCTGCGGATGATCACGGACGTGTTCGGATGGCGGCCGACTCATACAGGAATGTTACATGGTTATAGCGGTTGTTTGGCGGATGTGGGCCACTTTTGTGCGCATTCCATCCGCAAATCCTCCTAAACGCCAGTTGGACAGGGCCCTAACAATAAGAAATATACTCAAAACCTGGATTAATCTTTTTAGTCACATAGCACTACTATTATTCTGAACACTACTGTATATATATATATATATATATATATATATATATATATATATACACACACACACACACACACACAGTGGGGCCAAAAGTATTTAGTCAGTCCCTGATTGTGCAAGTTCTCCTACTTAGAAAAATGAGAGAGGTCTGTAATTGTCATCATAGGTACACTTCAACTGTGAGAAAATGAGAAAAAAAAAATCCAGGAAATCACATTGTAGGATTTTTAAAGAATTTATTTGTAAATTGTGGTGGAAAATAAGTATTTCATCAATGACAAAAGTTCAACTCAATACTTTGTCACATAATCTTTATTGGTAATGACAGAAGTCAAACGTTTCCTGTAAGTATCCACCTGGTTTGCAGACACTGTAGCTGGTATTTTGGCCCATTCCTCCATGCAGATCTCCTCTAGAGCAGTGATGTTTTGGGGCTGTCGCTGGGCAAAATGGATTTTCAACTCCCTCAACAAATTTTCTATGGGTAGAGGTCTGGAGACTGGCTTGGCTTCTCCAGGACCTTGAAATGCTTTTTACGGAGCCACTCCTTTGTTGCCCGAGCAGTGTGTTTGGGATCATTGTCATGCTGGAAGACCCAGCCACGTTGCATCTTCAATGCTCTCACTGATGGAAGGAGGTTTTGGCTTAAAATCTCATGATACATGGCCCCTTTCATTATTGCCTTAACACAGATCTATCGTCCTGTCCCCTTTGCAGAAAAACAGCCCCAAAGCATGATCTTTCCACCCCCATGCTTCACCGTATAGACATGGTGTTCTCTGAATGTAACTCAACATTCTTCTTCCTCCAAACACAAAGAGTTGAGTTTTTACCAAAATGTTCTTTTTTGGTTTCATCTGACCACATGATATTCTCCCAGTCCTCTTCTGGATCATCCATATGCTCTCTGGCAAACTTCAGATGGGCCTGGACACGTACTGGCTTAAGCAGGGGGACACGCCTGGCACTGCAGGATTTGAGTCCCTCTCTGCATAGTGTGGCCTTTGTTACTTTGGTCCCAGCTCTCTGCAGGTCATTCATCAGGTCCCTCCGTGTAGTTCTGGGATTTTTGCTCACCAGTCTCATGATCATTTTGACCCCACGGGATGACATCTTGCGTGGAGCCCCAGATTGAGGGAGATTATCAGTGGTGTTGTATGTCTTCCATTTTCTTACAATTGGTCCCACAGTTGATTTATTCACACCAACCTGCTTAACTATTGTAGATTCGCTCTTCCCAGCCTGGTGCAGGTCTACAATTGCGTTCCTGGTGTCCTTTGACAGTCTATGGTCTTGGCCATGGTTGAGTTTGGAGTCTGACTGTTTGAGGCTGTGGACAGGTGTCTTTTATACAGATAAAAGGTTCCAACAGGTGCCATTAATGCAGGTAACAGGTGGAGGACAGAAGAGCTTCTTAAAGAAGAAGTTACAGGTCTGTGAGAGCCAGAAATCTTGCTTGTTTGTGGGTGACCAAATACTTATTTTCCACCACAATTTACAAATAAATTCTTTAAAAATCCTACAATGTGATTTCCTGGATTTTTTTTTCTCATTTTGTCTCTCATAGTTGAAGTGTACCTATGATGAAAATTACAGACCTCTCTCATCTTTTTAAGTAGGAGAACTTGCACATTCAGGGACTGATGAAATACTTTTTGGACCCACTGTAGGTCACTTTTTAGCATGGATTAGCACTCTTAGCGCACATTAGCACATTTTTTTTCATGAAATTTTTGTTTATTTGATAACAAAAATGAACAGATCTTTCCATTTGAAAATCATGTTATTACTTTGTAGGTGTACAGCCCATTGGCTCCACAAATACACCACACAGGTAGTCATGATTAATAAATAATGAACTGATTAACATGAGTTCTTGTAAAATCATGTCATTCAGCTAAAACAGTTCACTTTTTAAGGTGACACATGAGATTTTTATTTTGTTTGGTCAAAATAGCATTTTTGACCATTTTTTTAAAACCTGTTCAGCACCCTGTTGTTTCAGTGTGATTTTTTTTTTTTTTTTTACATTTTTCTTCATTGAGTCATGTCTGTAAATGCTCAAATTTGACCAGTTTAAGTATGATAAATTTTTACATTTTTTATGAATTTTTTGTTAATTTGATAACAAAAATGAACAGACCTTTCCAGGTGAAAATCATTTTAACACCAAACAGGTAGTCAGAATGATTTTCTTGTAAAATCATGCCATTCAACTAAAATAATTCACTTCTTAAGGTGGCACATTATATTTTTATTTTGTTTGGTCTTTAATGCTGAGCACTCTGACATGAATGATGCACTCAAAATAGTATTTGTGACCAATATTTGTTGAAACCTTTTCAACACCTTGTTGTTTCAAAGTGATTTTGACATTTTTCTTATGATAAATTTTCCATTCATTTGTTTTTTCCATGAAAGTTTTATTTGATTTTAAAAAATGAACAGACCTTTCCAGATGGAAATGATTTTATTACTTTGTAGGTGTACAGCCCATTGACTCCACAAATACACCACTCAGGTAGTCATAATTAATAAATAATGAATTTATTAACATGATTTAGCTAAAACAATTCACTTTTTAAGGTGACACATGAGATTTTTATTTTATTTGGTCTTTAATACTGAGCACTCTGACATGAATGATTGGAAATTCAGCATTGATTGATATATTTGCAACTTTTTTAGATAACAGACGCTTGTGAAATGTCATAATTAGTGATATTTATTAACAATTTGATACAGTGGATGTAATCCAGATTGTGATGCCACTGAGCACTACCTTTTTTTTTCCTGTGCCTCGATGGAAAGGAGGGGGCATGAGAGAGAGAGAGAGAGAGAGAGAGAGAGAGAGAGAGAGAGAGAGAGAGAGAGAGAGAGAGAGAGAGAGAGAGAGAGAGAGAGAGAGAGAGAGAGAGAGAGAGATCCAGCAGCTCCTGGACCTGGCCTGGTGATCAGATTAGAGGTGTGAGGCTGGTTAATCTGTTCCTCACGGTGTCTCTCCTCACCTCTCCTTTCACACGGCGGACAAAAGGAGCGGAGCGCAGCCGGTGCGTCGACGCGCATCGGGGTTTTTCCCCTCTCCATCCCTCTCCGCCTCACAATGGACACCTGCAGGGTTCGAGCGTGGCTCTTTGTGGTCCTGGTGTGGCAGGACGCGTGTTCGGCGTCACAGTTTCCCACACAGCTCATGTAAGTATCATGATCTCCGCACCCGCGTGTGCGCTTTGTGGGCGTGAGCGGTGTTCATTCATCAGATGGTGGTCATCGGGTGAGGGAAACACGTGTGAGTGTGGACCGTGTGAGGTGTGATTCACGATGGTTCCCGTTCACAGCGTGCACGCGCCTTGCATAAAGTTGTGGAAGAGTTACAACGTGGATTTCCAGTGGGAAAATGGATTTTTAAAATGGCCTAAAAGATAAAAAAGAGAATCCAAAACTTGATTTTACGCAAGAATCTTGAATCCATGAAAGGATTCAAACAGATCATTTAGATTTTTGTGTCCGTCCAGTGTAAATATTTATCAGCCAATTAGAGTTAATCTGTCCTATAGAGAACATGTGCGTTTTCTTTCTAAGTTTTGTAGTTTATTTACCAATTTTGCAATGGAACGTGCTGTGATGTGTTTAGGTGTTGTCAGAAAAAAAAAGAATAAAGTCACACGGGGAGTTTTGTATCGCTGCAATTATCCAACATGGATTCAGTAAAAATATTTAAACCTTTACTAATATATATATAACCCATTGTAAAAATACTGAATCCATTTTCATCTTTCCATCTTGATTACAATGGAGTTGAACACAAGTATTTGTGTCATTTGATTTTCACAGCAGAACATGAACACATCGCGTGGTGCTGAACATGAGTGTTTTCTTCTGGATTTTGGCACCTGAAACAGTGTCACTGACAGTTTATGGCACTCAGTTTGGCACCACCACTGCAATAAATAAATAAATAAAATAGTTTGAAAAGATGAAAAAGACTCCAACGCTGGATTTTGCAGACGATAATTCAGAAAGAAGCTTTTATCCATTCAAGGAGTAAACTGATCATTTTCATGTTTGTGTCCAGCATTAACGCTTATAGCAGCCAATTACTGACTTCATTAGAGTTAATCCAGTATGTAGAGAACATGTGCTTTTTTTTTTTCTAAACTGTGTGTTTTATGAAGCAGTTCTGCAGCGTAAAGTCTTTGCCTATGATGTGTTCAGGTGCTCCCCAAAAAAAAAAATAAAATAAATCACACAAAGCTTTGCATCCAGCAATATTCACTGCAGTTATCCAACACGGAGTCACTACCAAAACTGAAACCTTAGTTTAAAAAAAAAAAAAAATGAATCTACTCACATCTTCAACCGCTTACTCCAATTAAGGGTCAGATTGTGAGGCGGGGTACACCCTGGACAGGACCCTAGTCTGTCGCATGGTCACATATAGACAAACAAACACAATCACATTCACAGCTACACCTATGGACAATTTAAAGTTTCCAATCCATCTGCCCTGCATGTCTTTGGCCACAGGTGGGAATCGATCCCATGACATATTGAATCCAGAGTAAAAAAATACGGAATCCATGTTCAAAAACTGTCATATCTCTTCATCTTTCCATCTTGATTACAATGAAATTGAATGCATGTATTCATGTCTTTGATTTTTACAGGAGAACATGAACATGC
Source organism: Thalassophryne amazonica (assembly GCF_902500255.1). Taxonomy (NCBI): domain Eukaryota; kingdom Metazoa; phylum Chordata; class Actinopteri; order Batrachoidiformes; family Batrachoididae; genus Thalassophryne; species Thalassophryne amazonica. The sequence goes on from NC_047110.1 coordinate 71,875,303, forward strand.
ACATAGTGAAACTTGTACCTGAATATGAATGTATTTTTTTTCTGGATTTTTGCATGACTGTGTGATTGATAGTTTGTGGCACTTAGTTTGGCACCCCCACTGCAAAAACAAAACAAAAGTAGAGCACCACGCTCGCAGTGCATAAACCTCCACCAACACTCATTTCCAATTCCACAAATTTTTACCTTGGAAAAAAAGTTTCAAGGTCAAAGTCCTGTTAGAAGTGGCTTTTCATAAGGTAAATTAGATGTGATCAAATGTCAGCAGTACGTTCGTGCACTTGAATCAAAAGTTTTTTGTGGTGCTGTCAGGTTTTTATTTTTAACTTATTCAGTTTCTGAATACTTTTTCAGATAATTTTCAGAGAACATTGGTTATCTCTGCTATGCACAATTTGTCATTTGGTTTCAAACTGATAACTGGAAAATAGACAAACAGGCATAAAATTGGAGCCTCCATCCAATTTTGGTGGTGTAGGTAAATCAGAAAAATGAGAGTGACTGAGGCACATTTGATTGAGAGATAATAAAAAATGTAGACCAAATGGGCTTTTCAATATTAAATTGAAATGTCCACTAAATCGTCAATGCGGATCAGATCCAGATCAAACTTTTCTGGCCATAGTGAGTGCCAGTCTGCACCTCACTTTCAAATTTGAGAATGATTGAGGCATGTTTGATTAATATATAATCAAAAGATACATTAAATGGGGTTTTCAATGGGCACAAAATCTTAATCTGGATCAGATCCAGATCAAACTTTCTCAGTTGATACATAAGTCTTTCAAATATGAAATGAATTCAATCTTTTTTGACAGTTTTTTTGTTTAAATTCGTTCAATGTTAAAAGATAGGGATTTTATTAATATTCCAAAATTCTTCCTGACTTTGACCTATGACCTTGAAAATTGAATCAGTTCTTGCCTATCACGATATGAATCTTCTGTAAAAATGTCATAATGACATATGAAAAATTGTGGGTTACAGGCTTCACAGACAGACAAACAAACAAACAGGTGAAAATATAACCTTCACCCAACTTTGTTGGCAGAGGTAACACAACTGTGTCATTGCTTGTCTGGATTGAAAACCAATCCAAAGAAGCTTAAAAGGATGAGAAAGTTGATTTCAGTGATGTACTGCACGGCAAACAAAGTGGCACGGCACAGGGCTCAGGCATGTTGGAAGCTTGGGAACCGAAGGGTTGCCTGGCCTCCTGTTTCCCTTCATTAGGATACCCGTGCTCCCACCTGCATCTCAGTTTTAATACTAGCACCCTTGGTATACACTCCATGTACATCATAATATTCACATTTACACACATACGTCTTACTGTTTAAGTCTTGGGTTATGGATTGGGCAGTGGTTGGGGGTGGGGGTCTTCTAGCTGTGGTCCAGCCCAAAAACATCCAACACAGCAACACACAATATCCCATGCAATGGCATGTTGAGGCTCATGGGGGCTCTACTCTTACCTATGGCCAGGGGCAGGGGGTGCTTGTGGGCCAGCAGGGATCCCATCGTCATATGTTTAGGTGTGCCACACAGTGCCACATAGTGTTGCTGCTGTTAATCCACGGTCTGTGTGAAAACACAGGGCAAGTTGTGGGTGGCTGGGGTTGGTGGAGGATGTTCTGGCTGGTATGGTTCGCCTTCTGGATGGCTGGAGATGGTGCATACCTGGTGCTCATGGTTGGGAGAGGCCCTCTCCTTGGTTCTGGTGCAGGGAACTCGATCCAAGGGGATGTGGTGGTCCTTGGGGGTGTTGCCAGTTGTTGATGTGGTGCGTGGTCCCAGACGGGGCATTGGCCCGGTCTCTCTGTTGGGTTTTAGCCTGTGTCTGATGTTGGGACAGAGGGTCTGTATCCTTTAAGTCATGCTCTCAGGGCTGGTTTGTTTGTGTATGTGGGGAGGTGGGGTGCAATTTTGGTCTGTGGTCCTCAAGGTTGGTTCTTGCATCCTGGTGGTTCAGATATCCTTCCATCCCTGCATCTGTTTTCTCCTCCTGTGTTGATGTTCTGTGGTCGTAGGAGCCTGCGTGGGCATGGGGCTGCATCTCAGTTAGGGGGCTGATGCATTGATGCAACATTTCACAGTCACTTTATCACACACTTATTTTTATCTTTCACACTCTCCGCATACATTCATAGCTTTCCTACATCCATATGCACACATAGATTCATAACTCACTTCTTCTCCCAATATACCCAGCAACTCATAAATTTTAAAACTGCATATTTTTACAATCATCGCTCTCATCCTGATATATGGTTTGTTTTTTGTGCTTGCTCTCTCTCTCCTTCTGTCACTCTCTGTCATCATAGATGTAGTTTTTGTGACAGTTATTGGCGTTGTCAATTTGTTTAGTGGTACTTTTCTGTGTCAACCTCTTAATTCTTGGAAAAATTAAAGGGACATGGACTCGCTGCTACAGTATGAAAAATTGCATATATACTTCTTTAATCATCTGAGCCAGCTGTGACTCATAGTAGTTTGCGCATGAAGAAAAATAATAAAAAAAAAATGTGTATACGTAAAAGAAGAAATAGAAGAAGAAAGTCAGACATAAGCTGTGAAGCATTTGGGAAAGATTTTCTTAAAAAGAAGATGTAACATTTCAGCCCCAGTGTGCCAGAAGGCACATTGAGACTTGAACATTTGATTTGTTTTCCTGTCTGAAATTTTTTTTTATCTTTCTCTCCACCATGAAGCTGCATAACTGGTGGTGCAGCAGACAAATGTTACACTATACATTAGGGGTGTGAGGAAAAATTGATTCTTAGATATAACACAATGTGGATGCTGGATAAACCTGAACTGATTCACCAACGTTAAAAATCAATTGTATAAATTTTAATAAAAGGTGTGGGAATGTGGCTGATGTCTGTTCCTTATGTAAACCCATACTTCTACTTTAACTCGTAGGTTTTTAAGCAAGTAATGCACTTTGTCTTCAGTGCATTTGCTATAAGGCTTTATTACAACCCCAGTGTTTTCAAGTCTGGGGAAAACAGACAGAAAAATCCATCAAAATTTAAAAACCCAAAACAAACAAAAACAGTTACATCACTGAGTGCATGTTGCACCTCTAAAGAAAATCTCTGCTTTTAAAAAATCTTCACCTCCATAAACGCATTGAAGGTTCAGCTAAAGGCCCTAGTTGTCAGGTTCTGAGGTATGAAATGGCTGGACACAATTGCAGGACTCGGACACAGGAGTAGAAGTACAAAAGCTTTTACTTGGTAGCTAGGCAAGGTTTGGAACATAGGGCAGCAGACAAAAACCAGCAAAAGTATCAAAAACATGAGATGGCAGGCAAGGTCAAAAACAGGCTGTAAGTCAGTACACGGCAAGACATAAACTAGGATTATAACACAGAGGAACAGGGCTGGAAACGCAGGCAAAGATCACAATGATCTGGCAAGACCAAGAGGGAAATGTAAGGGTTAAATACAGTAGGTGATCAGGGGAGATGAAAAGCAGGTGTCGAGGAAAAGTCTGGAATTGGCATGGCAACAGGAGGACAAACAGGAAAGACACACCCAACACCAAACACTCAGACAAAAGACAAGTGAATAGAGGAAAAACAAAACCAACCATAACATCAAAAGACAAAAATAAAACCCAGAACAACAAGTCCAGCCATGACATCAGCTAAGAGCTGACCACCGATGGCCCAGGACCATCAGGATGTGAAGCATGCAAGTTGAGACCAGGGTCCAAGATGCAGCAGGACAGCATCCAGAACCGCTCCTCCAGTCTGTAGCCCTCCCAGACCACGAGGTACTGAAATCCCTGACCACCAGAAGACAGGAGCCTCCACACAGTTAACATAGGCCAACGAACCAGGCAGGTACAGGGGGCTTGGCCAGAGAGAAACGCTGACTAGACTTGACCAGCTTGATGTAGCTGACAACTCTCGTCAGGAGAGTCATCAGGATAGGCATCAGTCCCATCGTTAGGAGGGACAGTTGCCCTGTCATTAGGAAGGTGCTAACTAGAGCACAATAGGTGCTAATTAGAGCAATTGTTAGTCACTAACCAATAGCAGTCTGCCTCTCGGTAGGAGGGGTCTGGCTAGGTTTAAAACTCCAGCTTTTACTGGCTTCTGTTATTCTTCTCTACAAGAGTCTAGACAGAAGTCAGACTACCAGAGCAAGAATTTTAGCTGAGGTGAGGAAGCTTCTGCGATTACAAGCGAAACATCCTCGCGTCAAGCAACCCAGTCCAGTTGAAGATTCAAGCTTCTCTACTTTGGACAGTGGAATAAAATGAACCATTTTAGACAATCTATCTACCTTTGGGAACCGGTACACAGGAAAATCACCAGTGTTAAATTAACACTGACAGTGAACATATGGTCCGACTGTGGCCAGAGTCGGACCATATGTTCCATGTGTTACCATATGTTCCATGTGACCATGTGTTAATTTAACACTGCCAGTGTTAGTTTTACACTGGTGATTTTACTGTGTAGTGGCAGTAATTCCCCCTGGGGGCTTCAACTGGTGGTCTTGTGGGTGGCACACACATGACGCATTAACATACCCAGCAATATCCTTGTTCATCTTAGGCCACCAAAACCACTGTTGAACTACAAAAGATGTCTTCTTGATATTTGGGTGACAGGAGAACTTGCTGTTGTGTGCGCACTTAATCACCTCCCCCCTCATGGAGTCAACCACAAAAAGTTTCCCTAGTGGACAGTCAGGAGGTACCAGAACACCTTGTGAGGCCACTTTGACCTTCATTTCGACATCCCAATTAAGTGCTGAAATGAAACAATATGTAGGAAGAATGGTTTTAGGATATGAGGAGGGATTGACTGGATCAAATTTGTGAGACAAAGAGTCAGGTTTGCCGTTTTTCAACCAGGACTGTAAGACAGAACAAAGTCAAAGCAGCCAAAAAAGTGCCCATTGGGCCTGCCTGGCATTGAGTCTCATTGCAATTTTAAGACATTCTAGATTTTTGTGATCGGTCCATACCTGAAATGGCATGAGTTGTAAGTCCTCCAGGGCCACCTTGACTGCCAGAAGCTCACCGTTACCAATGCCATAATTCTGTTGAGCAGGGGAAAGCTTCTTGGACAAAAAGGCACAAGGATGCAGCTTATCATCAGTGGGGCAAATTTGGGTGAGGACGGCCCCCACACCAATATTAGACGCGTCCACTTCAACCACGAACTGCCGGCAGGGGTCCAGGAGGAGCAGCACATGTATGGAGGAGAAACATTTCTTCAGCTCCCTGAACGCAGCAATGCACTCTGGGGACCAGACAAAAGACCTGAGAGTGGAGTTGAGATTATGCAATGGTGAGGCTACAGAACAAAATTCCTGGTGAACTTTCTATAAAAACTGGCAAACCAAAGAAATTATTGAACCTCCTTGTGGGAACGGGGGGGGGGGGGGGTGGCCCAATCTGCCACGGCCACGACCTTACCAGGGTCCATCCTGACCTCTCTCTCAGCTAACACATACCCCAGGAAGGACACAGTGGAACTCACATTTTTGCTGAAGAGTTTTGCTTGTTCATGTCCACGACATATGCATATTAAAATGAAAATTATGGGGGAGATGATTTTAGGTAATCAACCAAAAATGGCATAATATTCTGTGAGCAAGCAATTTGGATTCTTTCTTAGCCATTTTTGAAACAGATTATCAGCCTGCTTTGACTAGTGTCACATGATCTCAGGTTGCTAGGTTAGGGGTGCCAGGGTCCAGGCTAAGCTGGTGTTCAGGGTTAATATCCTTTGTTGTAACTCCAGGAAGTATTCAACATTTGACATTTCCTTTTTCACTGTGGACTAAAAATTTGGCACTTCTTGTTTGGGACTCCCTGAACCATGAGCGAGCTCACACCACTTGAGCAGTGCTTCACTCATAATATACACTAGTGCGTTGCCCATGGGGATCCACAGGCTCCAGATTGAGTAGTGTTTATAAAATAGTGTCTTGCAAAAGTATTTGGCCCCTTGATAGTTCATGCATTTTAATGTATTTATGCCATTTCACATACTACAAAAAGTAAATCACGCTTCTCAATATAAAAATTCTAAAATGATCTTCCCTAACTCAAACTCAAACCAAATCTCTACAATCTAATATAACTTAATTAAAAATATAAAAGCCAAGATAATGGGTTGCATAAGTAATGGGCCCCTTTGGTATAATACCTATAAATAATCAGTTTTATTGTCAGTTTTCTTCATACAAGTCAGGGAATGGATACATGAACATTTTCAAGTCATTGAATATGTCTTGGACTTTATTAACATCAATTATGAAGAAGTACAAACAGTATGGCACTCTATGGCAAATCTGTGTAGATAGTTCTCAAAAACAGAGTGAGTCTACAAGAAGGAAAAGAGTGAGGAAAGCCAGGAAGACACCCAGACAACCCAGAATAAGTTATAGGTTATATAAATGTATAAACTGGCTATAAAACTGGTTATTTACAGGTATTATACCAAAGGGGCCCATTACTTATGCAATCCATCATCTTGGCTTTTATATTTTTTAATTAATTTATATTAGGTTGTAGATATTTGCTTTGAAATTTGAGCTGAAGGAAGATAATTTTAGAAAGTTTTATATTGAGATGCCTGATTTACTTTTTGTATTTAAAATGGCATAAATAAATTAAAATGTGTGAAATACCATGGGGCTGAATACTTTTACAAGGCACTGTAGGTAACTGACATTTGTCAAGGATGGTAATAAATTCTGTAAAGTTTCTATAGTGTTTTTTTTTTTTTCTCAACTGAACGTGCAGAAAATTAAAATGTGAAAGTTTTGTGAATAATTATATTTTTTATTTGGCACATTTAGTTGATGCCATGTTTTTCAACTGGCAAGGCTGATATATTTCCTTTGTTCAGAGGTTGTCTGGTTACCAGGGACTGAGTAATGGTGAATACAACATCCATTGTTCAGTGTTGTTACATAATATCTCCAATATCTCCAAAAAATATTAGTCCTATCAACTTTCCGTTTTTGTCGTATTCATCCTTGACCCAAAATACACAAGCATACCAAACAGCAAATGTCAGCTCTCCCCAGTTTCTCTATGATCAAAGTTACACACATGAACACAGAGGCCACTTCTGTATTATGTAATAAGATTGTGGTGCAATGTGTTGGAGTGTACTATCTGCACACATCTGGCTGAACCCAAAGTGTACTAAAAAAGAAATATGCATGCACAAGATAAGAGTGTCATCAAATCAGCAGTGTAACAAAGTTTCACCATTATTACAATGTACATTCCTACAATGCACAACCCATGTGCACATACACTGTGATGAGGTGCTCACATATGTTTTACCTTTTACTTTGCTGCAGTATTAATTATCCAAAGGAGAGTCAATCATACATGAGCCCACACTTACATAGACACAAACTCCCCTGGGTATTTTTAATTTAGACTCGGTGAATGAAAGGCCACATGGGTGCAAATATGGCTGCGCTGTTAAAGAATGTATTGTAAGAAAATTCACTATGGATCATAACAACCACTTTGCTTTGAAAAGCACTAAGTAGTCACACGAGAAAGAAATCCAACATAGAAAAAAGATGCATTAAGCTCCATTGATAATCATTTAATAAGCAAATCACAGTCCACTGATTAGTAATCAAATCAAATTGTGAGATACCTCCCCCAAGATTCCCACCTCTACAACGTATAAAGTTTCTCCAACTCCAGCCACAGAATGGGGAGGTGATGGACTAGTGGTTAAGCATTGGGCTTGAGACCAGAGGATCCTTGGTTCAAATCCCAGCCTGATTGGAAAATCACTAAGGGCCCTTGGGCAATGTCCTTAATCCCCTAGTTGCTCCCGGTGTGTAGTGAGTACCTGCGTATGGCAGCACCCTCACATCGGGGTGAATGTGAGGCATTATTGTGAAGCACTTTAAGGGTCTGATGCAGATGGAAAAGCGCTATATAAATGCAGTCTATTTCTTTTTACAGAAGCCTGTAACTCCCTCAGAGTTATCTGGGTGTCTTAGTTGGATCCCTATTAGTTTGCTCCAATCTGATCAACATTCACATAATCTGGAAACAACTGTATGCAGTGCCATACAGTTTGTATTTCTTAATAATTCAGGTATATGAAGTCCATGACATATTCAGTGATGTGGAACTGTACATGTATCCATCTCCTTCAAAAAACAATATTTAATTAATTCTGGATTATTGTAATTTTTGGAAGAAGGTGGTGGTTTTATGTGGTGCTTCAGTGGTTTTCAAGATCTTCCATAGGGTGGTGTGGTCCACTGTTTCAAAGGCTGCCGTGTGGTCAATGAAGACAACATAGAGTTGTTGTTAATTCTTGAACTCTCGTGCTCTGCTCACTGGCTCAGCACACTTCTGTGTCCAAAGATTGAAAGAATCTCTTCAAAACATCAGGAGCTGAGAACAAACTGTCTGCCACCTCCTTCTTGTGCCATTGTGAGTTCAATAAACTGAGCACCATGTATGAATCACCGGTGGCTGAAGGTACACTGAACTCCCGAGAAAACAAACAAACACAAAAACAAAGACTTTTCCTGACGTTTGCTGAATGGTGTCCTCAAATTCTTTTTGTTGGGAAAGTGTGGGTACACGGACCCACAACAGGGGGCGCAAATGAACGGACAATGGATGAGGTCAAATAACAACACTTTACTGTTGTGAATGGGCACAACAAATACAACAGATTACAACAATGGACAAAAAGCCAAATCACAAAAGGTGTCGTGTGGGCAGGCTCGAAGATAGGAGACGTCTGTCCAAAGCAGAACCGGAACCACACGATTTCCTCCGCCACCAGACCCCGGGAATACTGGAGCCGCCAAGTCCCGAACTCCCAGGTGGCCACTGCCTTTGCGTGTCGGACCTGGTACTGCTGGCGAGGAACAAAAGAACAATTAAATGTGGGTGCGTCTGCACCCAGGAATCCGCACAGCAGGAAAACTACCTCCACCACTCGTTGGAAAAGGAGTCAGCTAAACATCTCCCAAAAGTCACAAAAGATCACTGTTAACCAGTCAGCTGAGCACGTTACCTTCCAGGTAGAACGATATCTCGGCAAAGAGGTGGAGGCGTCGTCCTGCTGATATTCCCCTGCTGATCAGATGATGGGTAACAGCTGTTGCAGGTGATGCGTGACAGCTGTCACCCTGGCTGCTCCTGTGAGGCGACTGCGCCCTCTCCTGCCTGAAGCCAGCACTTCAGGCAGGGCGCCCTCTGGTGGTGGGCCAGCAGTACCTCCTCTTCTGGCGGCCCACACAACACTTTTTCTTCTCTTTTTGCTGCTTTTTCTTATTTTATTTAGGTGTGATCCTATTGCCGTTTCCATGTGCTGATTTTGTCTTTGGGTTAGTGCAGATGTGTAATGTGTAATTACAGTGAAGTATAACACAGCTGGATGCTGGGATCCACACACTGTGGGCCAACTCATTAGTGTCTCCGTGGGCCTGAAGTGATGGCGCCACAGCATCTGTCTCTCTTATTCTCTTTCTCTGCATCTCCTTCTACTGTGTACTTCCTGTGCTTCAAAAACAATGTAATGCAATGCTTGACCCACTTGCCATTTCTATGTGCATTTGTGTAGGTGTGTGTTTAATTAGCCAACGTTGTACCCGAGCCTGCAGTAATCAAAGCCCAGCAACCAGAGCAGAAAATAAAGTGCTCCCTCAGCTCAACAACAATGACTTTATGACTGTTTAGGATCCCAAGTTCTTCATTTTATCTCTGCCCAAGTCTGAATTTACTTTTTAAGCTTTTTGTGTAAATAATGAGGAAACTTTTTATTTTTTTTTATGGAACTAGTTAAAACAAATGCAACACAGTGCACTGGTCCCTTCTGCAGATGGCCTAGATTCATATCAGTTAACCATGCCAGGCGGATATTAGGAAGAGGAATTATGAGGCTTTACCAATAAGCTCTGACACTGAGAGACTGCCAGTGATGCATTATTTAAAAATGAGCCATTTATGTGAAAATTTGGCAAAATAGCATACAGACCCATAATTCACATGGTTGTTTGGCATTCCTATTTATCAGACTTTCTGATCCAACAGTTTGTTGCATTGTTATTTTCTTTGAATGTGTAATGAGTGTTACATGCAGGAAGTGGCAGCTGTCAAAGTAAGCTGTTTAATGTGTAAGATGCTGGAATGAGCCGTGTAGTTGTAATATAAAGTTTATATCAGTCAGTAAATCATTGGTAATTAGTCGGTTCTGTCATTATTTGTCTCCAGTGAATATTTGATCCCTTATGTTGTTCTACCAAGTCTGGCAATTTTATGTTCATTATACAATAAATTACTATCGCCATGCCACACTGTGCATCAGTGATCCTATCAGATCAGAAGTGAAGCAAGGTAGGTCCTGATTAGTAATTGGCTGGTAACTGCTTGGGAACACCATCAACTGTGGGCATACTTTTCCATGAACAGTGCATCCAGAAAGTATTCACAGTGCTTCACTTTTTTAAGCATTTTGTTGTGTTGCAGCCTTATTCCAAAATTAAGTAAATTTGTTTGTTCCCTCTAAATTCTATTCACAACACCTCATAATGACAATATCATTTTATTTATTTAGTATTTTTTTTGCAAATGTATAAAAAATACTAAGAAATCACACGTACATAAGTATTCACAACCTTTGCTCAATACTTTGTTGATGCACCTTTTGCAGTAATTACAGCCTCAGGTCTTCCTGAATGTGATGTCACAAGCTTGGTGCACCTATATTTGGGCAGTGTTGGTCATTCCTCTTTGCAGAATGAGGAATTGCTGGATGAGGAGTGTTGTTGCACAGTCATTTTCAGATCTCTCCAGATATGTTCAATCGTAATCAGGTCTGGGTTCTGGTTGGACCACTCAAGGACATTCACAGAGTTGTCCTGAAGCTTTGATATCTTGGCTGTGAGCTTGGGGTCATTGTCCTGCTGAAACATGGAGGCCACTGTGCTCACGGGAACTTTCAAAGCAGCAGAAATGTTTCTGCACCCTCCCCCAGATCCTGTCTCGGAGGTCTACAGACAGTTCCTTTGACTTCATGCTTGGTTTGTGTTCTGACATAGCTATCAACTGTGGGACCTTATACTATATGTAGACAGGTGTGTGCCTTTCCAAATAATGTCTAGTCAAATGAATTTACCCCAGGTGGACTCCAGTTAAGCTGTAGAAACATCTCAAGGATAATCAGTGGAAATAAAATGCAACCAAGCTCAATTCTGAGCTTCATGGCAAAGGTTGTGAATACTTAAATACATGAGATTTGATTGTCTTCTTTATTTTTAACAAATCTGCAGTAATATTAAACCCCCCACCACTTTTTTAAGTTGCCCTTTGTTGCTGTGGGTCATCACAAAATCTGGCACAGGTTTTACACCTTCCAGACACAATTCGAGGTCTACACTGCATCTGGAAAATATTCACAGCACTTCACTTTTTCCACATTAATTCCAAAATGGATGAAATATTTTTTTTTTCCTCAAAATTCCACACACAATACCCCATAATGACAATGTTAAAAAAGTTTTTTTTAGCTTTATAGCAAAGGCTGTTAACCCTCTGGGGCTGACGCCGTTGTATACGACGGCTGGGACCAAGCTTTACTACATTCTAAATAACTTTTTAATGACATGAGGTAGAAACTTACTTTTTTTTTTGCTGAAAAATTAACTCCGCGGACTTTCAAGCCACCGTTGGCCATCTTTGTACTCCTCATAGAAGCTGTGTGATGACGTGCGCAGTGTGAGTGTCCAATCAGAATTGGTTCACCGTCACATGGTTTTCCAAAATCCAATTGTAGGGCAGATTCACCTCACGTGAAAAGCCAAAGATCATTTTCAGGAGTGATATCTTACTAGTTGGCCCGTTTGAATAGCCCCCTAACTCCTCCAATGCACCCTGCCCCATTACGCATAGCGGACAGAGAGCCTTGCATGACAATCTCACGTGCTCAAACAAACAGTGTGTAACTATCAGGATTGCTCCACTAGTTGGCATTTGAATGTTACTGGATTACTCTGTGGCTCTCTCCCTCTGGTGTAAAGCACTGTTTACCATATCAATGAGGTGAGGGAGAGGGGCCGCTCCTCAGACTGGAGCATAAACGCATAGACCATTTTGTATATATTGTTCAAAATTTGCATTTGTGTTTATTGTTTGAAATTTTTTGTTGTACAGTGTTTCACACAAGACCTCAAATTACCTTTATAAAGTGTCAAAACAGTTGTTTATTATGGTTTGCTGTGTGTTTTGAATAAATGTGTGTGAAAAATTATTTTCCTTTGATATTTTTGATTGTAAAACTTTATTACACTTATAAAACACAACAAAAGCATATATATTATGAAATAACACGTCCTGAAAAAAGAGACATAAAACTTGATTGTGGGATGCAGGGAGAGCTGTTAACAGCCATAATAAAACATTTATGCCAGGCGAGTGAACTGTCCAAAAAATGCCCTCAGACCCCAGAGGGTTAATACTTATGTGCATGGGATTTCTTAGTTTTTTTTTTATTTTTTAACAAATTTGCAAAAATCTCAAAAAAAGAGCTTTTGAGGATTTAAATGTTATTAATTTGGTTTATGTTAGTTTAACAGTATTGTTAGTATTATTGATTTATTGTTTTTTTTTCATTCAATCAGTTTAGTCACTTTAGTTAAGTGTTATGTTGATGTTACCATGAGTGACTTAAGTGTTATGTTGGTACCATGAGTGAAATGTGCATGCTTATAATGTCTTCTGCCACTGTCTCTGTTTGTCAAATGAAAAGCAGCTGCTTACAGCAGCTTGGAGAAAGACAAAAAGCTGTGTGTGTGTGTGTGTGTGTGTGTGTGTGTGTGTGTGTGTGTGTGTGTGTGTAATTTTGATCATGCACAAATTGTGAAGAGCTGACACTTGCCATTTGGTATGCTTATATATTTCGGGTCAAGAATGAACAGCACTAAAACTGAACATTGATAGGATTTAAAGCTTTAGAGAAGCTACATATGTTGGCTAACAACACTGAACAAGGGACATTGATATTTACATTCTGCACTCACATGCCATTCCAGCAGGGGGCAGTGCATCATCTAGGTGAGTGCGTAATTTTATTTTGTAAGTTCAATGTAAATACATAATATTGTAAATATGTTAAAAATACATGGATCAAATCAAATCAATTTTATTTATATAGTGCCAAATCACAACAAACAGTTGCCCCAAGGCGCTTTATATTGTAAGGCAAAGCCATACAATAATTACGGAAAAACCCCAACGGTCAAAACGACACCTGTGAGCAAGCACTTGGCAACAGTTGGAAGGAAAAACTCCCTTTTAACAGGAAGAAACCTCCAGCAGAACCAGGCTCAGGGAGGGGCAGTCTTCTGCTGGGACTGGTTGGGGCTGAGGGAGAGAACCAGGAAAGAGACATGCTGTGGAGGGGAGCTGAGATCAATCACTAATGATTAAATGCAGAGTGGTGCATACAGAGCTAAAAGAGTGTTGTGAAAGTGTCGTGACACGGACCCACAACAGGCGGCGTTAATGAACGGACAATGGATAAGCCAAAAAGTAACAATTTAATGTTGTGAATCGCACAACAAAGTACAGACAATACCAATATGGTGGAATGTCAGTTATACACAAGGTGACGTGTGGGCAGGCTCGAAGATAGAAGACGTCTGGCGAGAGAAGAGCCGGATCCCACACAGCTTCCACCACCAACGGATCTGAAGAACACTGGAGCCGCCAAGCCCTGCGCCCCAGGTGGCCACTGTCTTCAGCAGTCAGACCCGGTACTGCTGGCAGAGAACAGAAACAGTACTGATGAGTGTGAGTTCGCACACTCAGTAATCCCACAGTCAGTGTTCAGTTAGGAGGGAGAACCTCCACCTCCGATAACACACTCAAACAGCTCCTGAGACAACCACTTATCTGGGTGGGGTGGGAGGCGAAGCCATCGCAGTCCACACCAAACGCCAACTCAGCAGACAGGGAATCCTTCCCAGGAAAACGGCTGCAAAAGAGATCAGACTAATGCTCGAATCAGGTTCAGCAGAGAAATTACCTGAATGGTAGTTGATTTCTCGGTGGGGAGGTGGAGTTGCAGTCCGGCCTTTATGGTGGTGGTGATGAGTAGTGGATGAGTGACAGCTGGTACGGATGATGGGTGACAGCTGTCACTCCCGGTCGCTCCGACGCCCTCTCGTGCTTGAAGCCCGCACTTCAAGCAGGGCGCCATCTTGTGGTGGTGGGCCAGCAGTACCTCCTCTTCTGGCGGCCCACACAACAAAAGAGAAAGAAACACTCAGTGCATCATGGGAACCCCCCAGCAGTCTAAGTCTATAGCAGCACAACTAAGGGATGGTTCAGGGTCACCTGATCCAGCCCTAACTATAAGCTTTAGCAAAAAGGAAAGTTTTAAGCCTAATCTTAAAAGTAGAGAGGGTGTCTGTCTCCCTGATCCAAATTGGGAGCTGGTTCCACAGGAGAGGAGCCTGAAAGCTGAAGGCTCTGCCTCCCATTCTACTCTTACAAACCCTAGGAACTACAAGTAAGCCTGCAGTCTGAGAGCGAAGCGCTCTATTGGGGTGATATGGTACTATGAGGTCCCTAAGATAAGATGGGACCTGATTATTCAAAACCTTATAAGTAAGAAGAAGAATTTTAAATTCTATTCTAGAATTAACAGGAAGCCAATGAAGAGAGGTCAATATGGGTGAGATATGCTCTCTCCTTCTAGTCCCCGTTAGTACTCTAGCTGCAGCATTTTGAATTAACTGAAGGCTTTTCAGGGAACTTTTAGGACAACCTGATAATAATGAATTACAATAGTCCAGCCTAGAGGAAATAAATGCATGAATTAGTTTTTCAGCATCACTCTGAGACAAGACCTTTCTAATTTTAGAGATATTGCGTAAATGCAAAAAAGCAGTCCTACATATTTGTTTAATATGGGCTTTGAATGACATATCCTGATCAAAAATAACTCCAAGATTTCTCACAGTATTACTAGAGGTCAGGGTAATGCCATCCAGAGTAAGGATCTGGTTAGACACCATGTTTCTAAGATTTGTGGGGCCAAGTACAATAACTTCAGTTTTATCTGAGTTTAAAAGCAGGAAATTAGAGGTCATCCATGTCTTTATGTCTGTAAGACAATCCTGCAGTTTAGCTAATTGGTGTGTGTCCTCTGGCTTCATGGATAGATAAAGCTGGGTATCATCTGCATAACAATGAAAATTTAAGCAATGCCGTCTAATAATACTGCCTAAGGGAAGCATGTATAAAGTGAATAAAATTGGTCCTAGCACAGAACCTTGTGGAACTCCATCATTAACCTTAGTCTGTGAAGAAGATTCCCCATTTACATGAACAAATTGTAATCTATTAGATAAATATGATTCGAACCATCGCAGCGCAGTGCCTTTAATACCTATGGCATGCTCTAATCTCTGTAATAAAATTTTATGGTCAACAGTATCAAAAGCAGCACTGAGGTCTAACAGAACAAGCACAGAGATGAGTCCACTGTCTGCGGCCATAAGAAGATAATTTGTAACCTTCACTAATGCTGTTTCTGTACTATGATGAATTCTAAAACCTGACTGAAACTCTTCAAATAGACCATTCCTCTGCAGATGATCAGTTAGCTGTTTTACAACTACCCTTTCAAGAGGTTTTGAGAGAAAAGGAAGATTGGAGATTGGCCTAGAATTAGTTAAGATAGCTGGGTCAAGTGATGGCTTTTTAAGTAATGGTTTAATTACTGCCACCTTAAAAGCCTGTGGTACATAGCCAACTAATAAAGATATATTGATCATATGATCATATTTAAGATCGAAGCATTAAATAATGGTAGGGCTTCCTTGAGCAGCCTGGTAGGAATTGGGTCTAATAGACATGTTGATGGTTTGGATGAAGTAACTAATGAAAATAACTCAGACAGAACAATCTGAGAGAAAGAGTCTAACCAAATACCGGCATCACTGAAAGCAGCCAAAGATAACGATATGTCTTTGGGATGGTTATGAGTAATTTTTTCTCTAATAGTTAAAATTTTATTAGCAAAAAAAGTCATGAAGTCATTACTAGTTAAAGTTAAAGGAATACTCGGCTCAATAGAGCTCTGACTCTTTGTCAGCCTGGCTACAGTGCTGAAAAGAAACCTGGGGTTGTTCTTATTTTCTTCAATTAGTGATGAGTAGTAAGATGTCCTAGCTTTACGGAGGGCTTTTTTATAGAGCAACAGACTCTTTTTCCAGGCTAAGTGAAAATCTTCTAAATTAGTGAGACTCCATTTCCTCTCCAACTTACGGGTTATCTGCTTTAAGCTGCAAGTTTGTGAGTTATACCACGGAGTCAGGCACTTCTGATTTAAGGCTCTCTTTTTGAGAGGAGCTACAGCATCCAAAGTTGTCCTCAATGAGGATATAAAACTATTGATGAGATAATCTATCTCACTCACAGAGTTTAGGTAGCTACTCTGCCCTGTGTTGGTATATGGCATTGGAGAACATAAAGAAGGAATCATATCCTTAAACCTAGTTACAGCACTTTCTGAAAGACTTCTACTGTAATGAAACTTATTCCCCACTGCTGGGTAGTCCATCAGAGTAAATGTAAATGTTATTAAGAAATGATCAGACAGAAGGGGGTTTTCAGGGAATACTCTTAAGTCTTCAATTTCCATACCATAAGTCAGAATAGGATCTAAGGTATGATTAAAGTGGTGGGTGGACTCATTTACATTTTGAGCAAAGCCAGTCGAGTCTAACAGTAGATTAAATGCAGTGTTGAGGTTGCACTGTCATTCTCAGCATCTGTGTGGATGTTAAAATTGCCCACTATAATTATCTTATCTGAGCTAAGCACTAAGTCAGACAAAAGGTCCGAAAATTCACAGAGAAACTCACAGTAACGACCAGGTGGACGATAGATAACAACAAATAAAAGGTTTTTGGGACTTCCAATTTGGATGGACAAGATTAAGAGTCAAGCTTTCAAATGAATTAAAGCTCTATCTGGGTTTTTGATTAATTAATAAGCTGGAGTGGAAGATTGCTGCTAATCCTCCACCTCGGCCCGTGCTACGAGCGTTCTGGCAGTTAGTGTGACTCAGGGGTGTTGACTCATTTAAACTAACATATTCATCTTGCTGTAACCAGGTTTCTGTAAGGCAGAATAAATGAATATGTTGATCAATTATTATATCATTTAGTAACAGGGACTTAGAAGAGAGAGATCTAATGTTTAATAGACCACATTTAACTGTTTTAGTCTGTGGTGCAATTGAAGGTGCTATATTGTTTTTTACTTTTTGAATTTTTATGCTTAAATAGATTTTTGCTGGTTATTGGTGGTCTGGGAGCAGGCACCGTCTCTATGGGGATGGGGTAATGAGGGGATGGCTGGGGGAGAGAAGCTGCAGAGAGGTGTGTAAGACTACAACTCTGCTTCCTGGTCCCAACCCTGGATAGTCACGGTTTGGAGGATTTAAGAAAATTGGCCAGATTTCTAGAAATGAGAGCTGCTCCATCCAAAGTGGGATGGATGCCGTCTCTCCTAACAAGACCAGGTTTTCCCCAGAAGCTTTGCCAATTATCTATGAAGCCCACCTCATTTTTTGGACACCACTCAGACAGCCAGCAATTCAGGGGGAACATGCAGCTAAACATGTCACTCCGGTCCGATTGGGGAGGGGCCCAGAGAAAACTACAGAGTCCGACATTGTTTTTGCAAAGTTACACACAGATTCAATTTTAATTTTAGTGACCTCCGATTGGCATAACCGGGTGTCATTACTGCCGACGTGAATTACAATCTTACCAAATTTATGCTTAGCCTTAGCCAGCAGTTTCAAATTTCTTTCAATGTCGCCTGCTCTGGCCCCCGGAAGACAATTGACTATGGTTGCTGGTGTCGCTAACTTCACATTTCTCAAAACAGAGTCGCCAATAACCAGGGTTTGTTCCTCAGCGGGTGTGTCACCGAGTGGGGAAAAACGGTTAGAGATATGAACGGGTTGGCAGTGTACACGGGGCTTCTGTTTAGGACTACGCTTCCTCCTCACAGTCACCCAGTCGGCCTGCTTTCCCGGCTGCTCGGGATCTGCTAGAGGGGAACTAACGGCAGCTAAGCTACCTTGGTCCGCACCGACTACAAGGGCCTGGCTAGCTGTAGGATTTTCCAAGGTGCGGAGCCGAGTCTCCAATTCGCCCAGCCTGGCCTCCAAAGCTACGAATAAGCTACACTTATTACAAGTACCATTACTGCTAAAGGAGGCCGAGGAATAACTAAACATTTCACACCCAGAGCAGAAAAGTGCGGGAGAGACAGGAGAAGCCACCATGCTATACTGGCTAAGAGCTAGTAGCTGCGCTAAGCTAGCGGAATCCTAAAAACACACAAAGTGAATAATGTGTAAATAATTTAGAGGTGATTCAGCAGAGGGAGTGCTTTAGTTAAGGCACTTGAAGATTACACAGTGAAACAAATCGTTATCTAGTTAACTAGATCAATCTAACTGCGCAGATTAAACAGCTAACAGATACAGAAAAACACCGCTGTGCTCCGGAACAGGAAGTGATACAATACCGCAGTGAGAGCCAACCACCAGTAGAGGCCTCTTGTGGATGACACAAGAATGTGAAAACACTTATGTCCACTGTGGTTTATTTAAAAATAGAAGTAAAATAAAATAATAGTAATTATACTGATAATAATAATAGTGTGCACATAACAAGAACCTAAACAATTTATAAATACATTAAGACAGTAAATTACCATTAAAAAAGTATGTTAATTAACAGTAAATAAAAGGGTGAGTTCTTCAAAAAACTGTGGAGGTCTCAGGTTTAAGGTTCTAAAAACACACCCACACATTATGTACATATACATACGTATATATATATATATATATATATATATATATATATATATATATATATATATATATATATATATACATTTACTTTATTCTTAATGATCTATTTGACTGATCACCAAGGGATATGTAACATTTTATTCGACTTCTTTTTATGTGGTAAACTTTGTCAGTGTCCAAATATGGACCTAACTGTCATTTCATCGACAAACACATCTAATACATATCTAATCTGTCATTCCGAAATAGAGTTAAGGCATGTGTTGAATTTATTAAATAGAAATTAGTTCCATAATATGAATATGTTGTCTGTATATCTGTTGTATGATTCATTGCTGATGTCTGTGGTGGTTATATAACATATTCATTCATCCATTCATTTTCTGCCACTTATCTGGGTCCGGATTGTGGTGCCATCAGACTATACAGCTGATTCCAGGCTTCCCTATCAGTCCTGTAACTTTTTCCAGGGGATCCCAAGGCGTTCCCAAGCCAGGTTGGGAATGTAATCTCTCCAGTGTGTCGTGGATCTACCCCGGGGCATCCTCCCAGTTGGATGTGCCTGGAAGACCTCCCTAGGGAGACAACCAGGGAGCATCCTCACCAGATGCCTAAACCACTTCAACTGGTGGCACCTCAACACAATCAAGATAAAATAGTCGTGCTTGATTTGAGTGGATGGCAATGTGTGGTATGATTAATTTGCTTTCTTTCAACAAACTGTTTGTATGCAGTACGTGCACAGCAGTCCTGCCCTAGTTAATGGTTACACTCACAAAGGTCAACACAGTCTCAATCAAAGTTCAACTCATTTAAACTGTGGGAGCCATGAGGATCCATGGAAGCAGTGTTCCTCTTTCAACAACAAAGGGTGCACAGAAACTAAACCATGTCGCTGAGGGAATTAAAGCAGTAACATTATGTCAGAGTCTGCTCTATAACTCCACGTACCCTTTCTGTGCACATTATGGATTCTTTCTGGTATTTCCTTTCCTGTAAAGTGACTCATCGTTCTCCACTCTGATGCTTTTTTTTTATCTTGGCCTTTCTCTCCTAGTTTGCATCTTATCAAACAGGCAGTGACAGCCAGTGTACTTTCCGAAGTCTGTATAAAACAGTTCATCTGTATAGCATTAAACCTGTGCTTATATGTGCTATAAATTACATTTTTGAGGGATATTTTTGAAAATGCAGCATTTTGGGTGTGTTATTTTAGCAAAATCTTTGCTGTCAGATCACAATCAGATCAATCATTGAACTACATGCTTGCGGTTGTGCTTTGCTGAATCCTGATGAGGACACCTCAGCACCTTTAACGATTTGTGTCCTGCCATCAACACCTGCAGGGAGATTGAAGCTAATGTGCCTATATCAGAGGTGATTTCTCTAAAACTGCATGGGAATTGCAGCTTCCCCTAAAATGGCAAAAATTAAATGGTCAAATATATGCAGTTATGTTAACATTTCATGAAGTACAAATGCATTAGAACACGTTCATCTTGAAGATGAGTTCATTCAGAATCAAGTATTTATCACAAATCAACTGACTCGATTTTAACTTCTCATACATTCCCATCACGTCAATGCCAAACATTTCAAGAAATTATTTTCTTATACAGTCTATGATCTCAACGCATTTACCCATAGAAGCTCAGCATCCATTCACATTGAGACTGCATGGAACACTTATTCATTGCCTCAAAACTCGACAGTCAATCAATAAATGCCACAATTTTGTAGCACCCCAGATGCTCAGCATCTCTGGGGGTGATTGGAGCTGTGGGCTGGCTCTGCTGACCTGGACGCTGAGCTTCCACATGATGATTGGAAGATCAGTCAAAAGGCTGAATCCCATTTTGACTGAGAGCTAGAGGTGGGCAATACTGGGAATTTTGGTATTGATCCGATACATGTAAATACAGGCCCAGTATCGCCGATATCGATACCGATACTTTTTCATATTTAAGCTTCATAGATCCAAAGGATCCAAAGACCTAGGATAGAATTTTGCTAAACATTGTACGTGACAACAAAATAATTTATCACAATCAACATTTTTGTTTAAAAAATATCACTCAACACAACATCTCCTGAGGTAGAGGGCTGACAAACCACAATACGAGGGTGCGCTGCTCCATGTTGAGTGACACAGTGCAGCGCTGTTCTTACAGACAGAGAGGAGACTTTGATGAATCTGTGTGCGTAGCACTAAGTGCGTGGGGGAGAGAAAAAAGTTTTTAACACGAAGATCGTTCAATATCAATACCAGTGTTGGTATCGATATTAGGATCGATCTGCCCACCTCTACTGAGAGCTATTTTGAGATATACAATGTCACTTAATCATTGGGAGCTCTGTTCCATCACAAATTTTGCAAAAGAAGTCAAAAGACAAATGACAACCCGTTTCTTGGTATTTGCTTGGCGAAATAACTTGACTATTTCCATTGTTCATTTCATACACTATAAATAAAACACACTCATAGTATTTCCTTGTTTCCAGTTTAAAATAATTTCAGCATTTCCTTGTTTGAATATCATTTCATTAGTTCACTCAACCATTCACACTGTTTGTTAGGTCGGAGTGAATTAGCCAGGGAGCAAGGTGCACACACAATGAGAGAATATGCTAATATTGTCGACCTGACTTTGGCAAAGCCATGTGTGACAGGTGGTTTGGTTAGGACACAAATGCAAGGCTCACAAACACAGCTCTGGTTGAAAAACTTTAGTGGTGTGACAAGCAGTGGTCGGTACACAGGAAGGCAGTCCAAAAAACACAGCAGCAGTAATATAATCATCAGGCTTAAACGTGGTCAGTACAAACGGGCAGGAGGTTGAATACACAATGAGGCAGGCGGGACTATGGAACACAAACTGAGAACTGGAAAGAAGGCACAGGGCGCATCAATCTGGCGAAGAAACAAAGCAGAATGAGCAGTATATATACACACCCCAGTGATGAGCTGTAAATTGAAAACAGGTGAGCGTGGAAAGCACCAGAAAGGGGGGGGTGGGGGGCGTGACCAGGGAGGGAGAGAGAGAGAGACAGAAACGCCCACCACCAAGAAAGGCAGAAAGACCCAAGCAGGAAAAAGTCCAAGAAGAAAATAAACAAAGGGGAAGGCAACCAACAGACAAAAACAGATCAAAACAAAGAAATAAAAGCAGATCAAACACACCCCCTGACAATGTGAGAAACTTAGAGTTAAACAGCAGGGCTGATCAACACCTAAGATTGATTTGGTGCAAAAAGTAAGGAAAAGTAACACGTTTTCTCTGCTCTCCTGGTGTGACAATGTTAGCTGGCTGACTGGACGTGCTGTGACAAAGAAAATGGACTGTTGGCCATGAGTCTTGATGAAACTATCTCAGGGGTGTTTTGTTTGGTCAAAACTGGATTTTGGGATCTGTCTAACTTTGATCGGGCATACAAAAGGCATGAAAAGGAGCAATGAACATGTGAGTGCATGTGCAAGGTTAAGTTGCCTGGGCAGAGTCAAGGTTGAACATGCAATCAGTGGCTACGTTTACATGCCATTAATATTCGGGATAAGGTTAATATTCCGGTTTCTGAATCATTAGGAATAACCCGTTTACATGCTTAAGCAGACAGAGTTCCTCCTGTATACATGGTCATTGGTATCATTTGGAATATCCCCATCTAAACAGCGATGCACGTCTTCCACCGGTGCTTGATTTGGTCTGGCGTTCGTGCAAATCCTGCTTCGCGTAACTTTTTGGCCACCTTCTTGTAAATGTCACTATCTCTGTATTTTCTACCATCAATAAAAGACATTATATTCATGTCTTTCACGATACTAATGAAGTACTCGGTTTCCTCCTCGCTCCAAAAGTGTGGTGCTGTGCTGCCGCATCTGGATGTCCCCATACTTGTTTACCTCTGCTTCTGTGGTGTCCGGTGGGTTGCGCGCGCCGCATACAAGTAGTTGCCGTACTCAAAAGACCAAGATTCCTTGCAGATATGACATGCACAGAACACAAAATAATGTTCCTTTCTATGGGGATATTCCAATGCGTGTTTATATGACCTGATATTCGGGTTAGAAAAGGAGTAACCCAGGGGTCATATTCGGGTTTTTAAAAAACGGAATATGAGCATATTCGGGTTTTTGCGGGTTTTTACATGGCCGTGCGCAACCGGGTTATTGCTAATATTCCGGTTATGAAAAGGTTATGAAAGGGTTATTGGCTGCATGTAAACGTAGTCAATGAAGGCGCTCACATTCAAGTAGCAAAATATAATGAAACAGTCAAAAAACCAGGGCCTTCCTAAACCGCCTGAGTGATGTGGCATCCTTGCTTGGCCGGCAGGAGCTATCATTTAGGGGGCGTGATAAAAGTAGTGAATCACCCACCAAGAGGAATTACAGGGAGTTCACAGAAACATGATCTAAATGCACTTTACAAATAAATTCATTATCATGATTATTATTGTTGTTGTTATTATATGACTCTGTTCTGGCCACACAATTCCAGTCATTAGCTGTGTTTTCTGGTGTCTCATTCTATCCAAGTGACTTGATCTCTGCTCTTACAGCTACCGTTTCTAATGAGATCAGAGATGAAATTCAGGCGGATCCTTTTTTCAGCTGGCAGGTGGATGAAACAATTGATATTGCTTGTCGTGCCCAACTTTCTGTCATTGTTCGCTAAGTTGATTGTGCAGGTCAAATTCAGGAGTGCTTTACTGATTTTTTTTATCTCCCTGAGGGGCGAGGTGCTAAGTCTGTTTTTGAAGTATTAAATGAAAACATGCAGGGCTACAATTTAAGGGATACACTTGTGACACAGCACTGTTGCAAACAACTGTGGCGGCCTTCTGCAGACTTTTTATAACATCGTTGCAGATAAGACGATGGATGATGACACACTGGATTGACTGATGTGGTCTTTGATATCATCCAGCAGAGGACCATGGATGTTCTCTACTGCAAGAAAAGAATTGAGTCTGTTCTTGCTTTTGTCAAAGATGTCAGAGGGGGCTTTCCAGGCTGTTTATGCCAAAGCAGCAGGTCTCACATCCGACCCACAAGATGAGCCCATGACAAAGCGTCATCTCTCCCAATTCCAGGATTCCCAGGAGCGCTACAGAAATCTGTATGCGGCTATCGTTGATTTTATAAGATTAAATAGAACTTTACTGATCCCTTGGGAAGCCACCGTCTGGGAAATTGAGGTTCCAGCAGCATTGTATAGCAGCACACAGGTTAAGAAACAGAGCATAAAAAGTAAAAGTAAAAAAGGATAACCATTTGCAAATATAAATATGAATTGTAAATGGACTGCATTTATATAGTGCATTTCCATCTGCATCAGACGCTCAAAGCACTTTACAATTATGCCTCACATTCACCCCGATGTCAGGGTGCTGCCATACAAGGTGCTCACTACCCACCGGGAGCAATATGGGATTAAAGGCCTTGCTCAAGGGCCCTTAGTGATTTTCCAGTCAGGCGGGGATTTGAACCCATGATCCCAACACCTTAACCACTTGACCATCACCTCACCTAAAATACAAATAAATACAAATAAACAATATAAATACTAGACATACTGATCAATACTGGTTTACTGGCTACTCCTGTTACTCTCCTTCCCATCCTCTGTCTTCCTGTTACTCCTCCTCCCCCTGAGTGAGGAGTTGTACAGTTTGATGGCCTGAGGGACAAAAGAGTTTTTCATTCTGTTAGTCCTGCACTTGGGAAGGCGCAGTCTATGGCTGAAGACGCTCTTCTGCTTGCTGATGACGGTGTGCAGAGGGTGACTGCGTTACCTGATAATCTCATGGACCAGATTCCTCTGCGTTTTTCAAATTTGGAAAATTTACACTTTTTAGAATTAGTCAATCTAGGGAAGTTTGGTGACATGAGAGATGTGTTTCAGAGGAGGCATTCCAGAGTGTCCTGGAAAGTTATGGCCAACTTTGATTCAGGGAGACTGAGGTCTGAACTTCAAGGGCTATATTCAAATCAGGCTAACATATCACCAGGGTAACAGGGGAAAGCTGTGATTTCTTGTTTTTTCTAAAAGACATAGAGTTGGACAGTGCAATGCCTCAGCTGTACAAACTGTATTGTTCATGGAAACAATTGGAGCTGCCTCTGCGGGTGTAGAAAGGAGCTTCTTCTGTATAAAAGGCTTAGTTCTTACACCCACAACA
The DNA here is from genome assembly GCF_902500255.1 of Thalassophryne amazonica. Lineage (NCBI taxonomy): Eukaryota > Metazoa > Chordata > Actinopteri > Batrachoidiformes > Batrachoididae > Thalassophryne > Thalassophryne amazonica. The sequence goes on from NC_047110.1 coordinate 71,900,362, forward strand.
CACTGTTCCAAGGCTTTTGAAGCAGCCTAGCTCTGTTGGCATTTCAGAGGACACTGGTCACGTCCCTGGAAAAGATGCCTATTTGGTACGAAGGTCACAGACCATTTTTTGGAAAAGGAATGGAGGGCAGAATTGACGTATAAATAAATTGACACATTTTATGATATAAGCCGACAATGAGCTTCCCGTCTTTGAAAGACCAGCAGTCAACACTGGCCTGTATTGATGGTGGGAGTGAACCCACACACACAGTGTTGCTATGAGGAATGACTACTGCGTACATGAATTGAAAGATAACTGAATCTGAAGCTAAGTTGCCATAAAATTAACTGAATGTATGCTAAATGACCAAAAAACTAAACAAACAGAAAATTTAAATATAAAAGTACAAAAACATCAAATTAACTCAAAAGCTAACCAAATGAACCATTTCAGTAATGGCTGCCAACTGGTGCTCCCACCAGAGAAGCTTCGTGAGCTCCAGACTCCTCTCCCTGAGGTGCTCCACTGAGAGGCTAAAGAACTCTTTTGTCCCTCATGCCATCAGGCTGTATAATGCAGCCACTTCAGGCAGGAGCAGAAGAAGTAAGATGGAAATGTCCCGAACATAGTCTGCGGTACCTTAACTCTTTTCACGTTAATTTTGTTAGTGTTGTATTATTTATTGCTACATTTTATATACACTTTTAACATGTGTGTTAACTTTTACATGTGTGAATTTGAGTGACAGACCGCAGCACAATCCTTCGGGATCAATAAAGTATCTATCGATCTATCTGTTGTCACCTGGAGCTCCGCTGAAATGGGTCTAATCTCTACCAAGGAATGGCTTATCAGGGCCTTCCAGATTGAGTAGTTTTGAGTTGAAATTTTATGCCACTCTAAAGTGCTGGCCAGTTTCTTTCTGTTCTGTTTCTCTGAGGCTTCATCTTTGCAGCCATGATTGTTTTTGTCTCACAAACATCTCACAGGCTTTACAAGTTCAGTATGGTTGCCAATGTCATTTTTACTCTAACAGAAAGGGTAAATCAATTGCAGACCGTCTTTTCCATTAGCCGTCATCTGAAATAAGATGAACACATCATTTAATAACAAAAATAAAACGACATGACCCATGACCCATTTTGACCCATCCAGTGGATGGGTCAAGCGTTATAAGCGTTATAAAAGCTAACTTTTCAGTTAGATAGATAGATAGATAGACAGATAGATATATACTTTTAATGTCCCCATGGGGAAATTTGTCTTGGACTTCTCAAAAATCATGACCCATACAAAGATACAGAACAAGACATAAACAGTTCATAACAATAAATAAAAATAAATAAATACATAAATAAGGAATAAAAATAAATAAATAAAAAACATACAAATACTAAAACCTCCTAATGTGCCTGATTGTTAGCGGTGTTTATTATGATATTTGTTAAGGGCTATGATTGATATAGGAACAAAAGAGTTCCTATATCTATTCAGTCTGCAATGGGGGACTCTGAAACACCGGCCCGATGGTAGCAATTCATATTGCGTGTGCAGAACATGGGAGGGATCAGAAAGAATTCTGTCCGCTTGCTTCATCACGCACTGATCAAAAATTGACCGAGGATTGTTATACTGTTTCAGACCAATGATTTTCATTGCTGTAAGAACAAGGTAGTTTAATTTTGATCTTAGGGACACAGGAAGGTTCCCAAACCAAATGGCTATGCCATATCTTAGAATGCTTTCAAGAACTGCCTGATAAAACAGTAACATAATTTTTTGGTCGACTCCATGAAAACGCAAACGCCGTAGAAAATAGAGTCGTTGATTCAAGCAGGAACATAACTAGTCAACATGAGTATTCCATGTAAGAGAGCTGTCTATACAGACACCAAGATATTTGTACGATTGCACCTGTGTGATTGGTTGCTGGTGTATAATTACAGGGTTGTGATTGCCAACTAACTTTGGATCAAAAATGACTTCCTCTGTCTTTTTAACATTTAAAGTAAGGTAACTGGAATCACACCACTCAACAAACTGCCTTATTTCTGAATGATAGATATTCAAATCATCATTCTGTTGAAGCAAGCACAGAAGTGCTGAGTCGTCTGAATATTTAAAAATATAGTTCCCAGGGTGCTTGGCTGAACACTCGTTAGTATATAAAGTAAAAAGGACAGTTAGCTGATTAGTGGTTATTGAAGTCAACTTTTTGGTTACTGTGTAGGCTCTCAGTTGTCCAGGTGGTTTCCATAGTAGAGAAGCTTGAATCTTCGACTGGACTGGGTTGCTTGACGCGAGGACATTTCGCTTCAAATCGCAGAAGCTTCCTCAGCTAAAATTCCTGCTCTGGAAGTCTGACTTCTGTCTGACTCTTGTAGAGAAGAATAAAACAGAAGCCAACAAAAGCTGGAGTTTTAAACCTAACCAGACCCCTCCTACTGAGAGGCAGACTGCTATAGGCTAGTGACTAAACAATAGCTCTAATTAGCAACTATTGTGCTCTAGTTAGCACACCTAATGGCAGGACAGCTGTCCCTCTAATAATGGGATGGATGCCTTTCTGATGGCTCCCTTGTTGATGTGAATGACTCATTACCATGAACAAAAGACTGAAACTCCTTTGACCTGAGTACCCCATTGTAAACAGGGGATAAAGTGTATCTCAGACTACCTCCCCGGTTAAGGCTGGGTTTCAACTGTTTCACAAAGAATGCCTCCTTGACCCCTCTCTCAAACCATTTCTTCTCTCTGGCTAATATTTTAACTTCCTTGTCCTCAAACGTGTGGTTAGTGTCTTTAAGGTGGAGATGAACCGCAGACTGAGGTCCACTGGCGCCCTCTCTGCGGTGCTGGTATAGCCTTTTGTGTAAAGGTTGCTTCGTTTCACCTATGTAGTGTTCGTTACAGTTTTCCTGACATCTGATAGAATACACTACATTGTTCTGTTTGTAACTAGGGATCATGTCCTTAGGGTGAACTAATTTCTGTCTCAAGGTGTTAACCGGTTTAAAGTAAACTGGGATTTTGTGCTGTCTGAAGATCCTCTGTAGTTTTTCCCCTACTCCTGCTTAAATAAGGGAGAAGAAGAGGAGAAGAAGAGGAGAAGAAGAGGAGAAGAAGAGGAGTGTCTCTCCTAGAGCTAGGTGTGCTAACTAGAGCACAATAGTTGCTAATTAGTGCTATTGTTTAGTCACTAGCCTATAGCAGTCTGCCTCTCAGTAGGAGGGGTCTGGTTAGGTTTAAAACTCCAGCTTTTGTTGGCTTCTGTTTTATTCTTCTCTACAAGAGTCAGACAGAAGTCAGACTTCCAGAACAAGAATTTTAGCTGAGGAAGCTTCTGCGATTTGAAGCGAAATGTCCTCACGTCAAGCAACCCAGTCCAGTCGAAGATTCAAGCTTCTCTACAACTTTTTGGTTAGCTGTGCCCACCACTGTCTAAAACCACCATTTTGATAATCCAATTCCAATGGTGTGCTTACATTTTTTTAACAAAAACTGTTGACAATTGTGGAGGTATGCTTCACCTGGGGCAAGACTGGCACCTCTGGTTGTAGTTTACAAGAGGCAGAAAGCATCACAAAACAGGAGATAGAGTAAAAACAGACACACCATATATAAACTGCAAAGGACTATAACTGCAGAAATGCATAAAACACAAACTTGATATATGCAGATAGACTATAATATTGGTGCACTGGACTCCAATACCTGGTCACTATGGCTTTGAGCTCTGGCTGGGCCACTCACGGACATTCACAGAGTTGTCCTGAAGCCATTCCTTTGATATATTGGTTGTGTGCTTAGCGCCATCGTCCTGCTGAAAGAAGAACTGTCACCCCAGTCTGAGATCTAGAGCACTCTGGAGCAGGTTTGTATCCAGAATGTCTCTGTACATTGCTGCATTCATCTTTCCCTCAATCCTGACTCATTTTCCCGTTCCTGCCACTGAAAAACATCCCCCCAGCATGATGCTGCCACCACCATGCTTCACTGTTGGGATGGTGCCTGCTTTTTTTTTGCCTCCTTGCTCTCGGCCGAGACGGTTGCATTTTTCTCTTCTCCCTCCCTCCTTATCTTTCCTGCTTCTGTGGCGTGTTGTCTGTGAGGCTGCCAGCTTTACTTTTCTGGAAACAGCAAAAATGGATCTGTTAAAGTGGTCTCTGAATGCAATTGACACTATTTTTTCTACAAGACACTCGGGAGCGGAGGACCCGACCTGTCCTGCCGGGACACATGTGATGGGTTACGTGATGGACAGTTGGAGGAAATGGCAGGTCATGTGCCTTTACATGCTGTCTGTGGAGGACGTCAAAGATGTGTATATATTTGGCATGGTGGTGACCGAGTTCCTGCTGTGTGGAGCGGGCATAGCGCTGGTTTACCGGAAAATTAAGAAAGTGGAAGCGGCAATAATTGGCCCGTCCAGGCTGCCCCACATGATTGATTCGATTGGAAGGGCAGTGTCAGCTCAGTCGGCGGGTGTTAACCGCGCGTTGGATACCATCTCTGTAAGAATGGCTGCACTGGAAAACCGCATTGATCGTCAGTAATGACCACATCTCCTCTCCTAATTCATGTATTGAAAGCCACTCTGTCTCAGACTGTGGAATCTTTCAGGCGTCTGCTAATCTGGATTTTCATTCGGCTTCCCAAAACACAGCTGCACTTCAAGGCCGCTGTGATAAAAACCTCCTGGAAGAAGAACAACGCTCATGCCTCACTCCCCTGGTCTTCCCCCGCCCTCAGCTTCTCCAGCTCTGACGTTGACTGTGGACAGGGTTGGGCCCCTCCTCCCTCCAGAATGGACGAACAAGGCCGTTGATGGCGCCTAAAGGTGGCCTCCGGGTGTTCTGTCTGATAACTGGACTCTTACAAATCTCGGTCGTCGTCTCTCGTCCTGTTGTTGTGTGTGATCATTGTTCATTGTGCTGATGGTTTTTTTCCTGCATTGCTGCTGCATGATTCAATGCAGCAGCAATGAAGGTTTTTCTTTCCCAAGTTTTACCTTGTGTGTGCTTTTTATATGTGTTCATGTACCGGGCCGACTTATGTGTGTTGTGTGTTATGTGTGTGTCGTCTGTCGTCATGAGGCCGGTCATGGTTTGCTCAGCCCTGCTGTTGACCTAAGGCAGGATATACATCTGGAGCTGGTCCCCGGGCGCCTAAAGGCGACTTCTGCCCCTAACTGGCAATTAGGATGGGTTAAATGCAGTAAAAACATTTCATTGTGCAGGGAACATGTTCCTTTGTGCATATGACAATAAAATTATTTTGAATCCTTTGAATCCTTGAATCCTTTCCTCCAAACATGACACCTGGCATTCACACCAAAGAGTTCAGTCTTTGTCTCTTCAGACCAGAGAGTTTTGTTTGTCTTGGTCTGAGAGTCCTTCACGTTCCATTCCGCAAACTCCAGGTGGGCTGCCATGTACCTTTTACTGAGGAGTGGCTTCCGTCTGGCCACTCTACCATACAGGCCTGATTGGTGAATTGCTGCAGAGATGGTTGTCCTTCTGGAAGGTTCTCCTCTCTCCACAGAGGAATGCTGGAGCTCTGACAAAGAGACCATCGGGTTCTTGGTTACTTCCCCAACTAAGGTCCTTCTCCCCCGATCACTCAGTTTCGACGGGCGGTCAGCTCTAGGAAGAGACCTGGTGGATATGAACATCTTCCATTTATGAATGATGGAGGGCATTGTGCTCACTGGGACCTTGAAAGCAGCAGAAATGTTTCTGTCCCCAGATTCTTCTCCAGATTTCAGAATCAGCTTTTTTTTTTCTTTTCTCAAGTATCCACAGAATTTTGAGTTTGAGGTGCACTCTGTATGGCATGTATAAATATACACTAAACACTGAATAATTCACAGTAAGAAACTGTGCAAATGACATGTATAAGGAAAAAAATAAAATGTGCAATAAGAGAAAAAGAAAAGCATATGTGAGACAGATAACAGATTGAAGTTAAACTATACTGAGGTAGATGAATTAGCAAGTTTTTTGACAGGTTAAGTTGTTCATCAGTGTGCTGGCCTCTGGATAGAAACTGTTCCTATGTCAGATTTGTTCCTTGAGACAATCCTGTCTTGGAGGTCTACAGATAATTCCTTTGACTTCATGCTTGGTTTGTGCTCTTACATGTTGACAGGTGTGTGTCTTTCCAAATCATGTCCAGTCAAATGAATTTACCCCAAGTGGACTCTAATTAAGCTGTAGAAACATCTCAAGGATGATCAGTGGTAACAGGATGCACCTAAGCTCAGTTTTGAGCTTCATGGCACTGGCTGTGAATACGTATGTATATATGATTTTATTTATTTATTTATTTATTTTTTATAAATTTGCAAAAATCTCTCTCTCCAAAAAAAAAGTTGTTTTTTCACATTGGCATTATGGGGTATTGTGTGTAGAATTTTAAGGGAAGAATCAAATTTCATCCATTTTGGAATAAGAGTGCAACATAAAAAATGTGGAAAAAATTAAGCTCTGTGAATACTTTCTGGATGTGCTGTACATGTGTGTGAAAATTTTAGATTGGATCCTGAAAATAATTGTGTGTCCGTGAAGAGATCTGAGTATGATATGGGACCATTGATTTGACGTGGTGACCATTTTGAATGGCCTACGAGGGCTGTCAATAAAGTAACGGTCCTTTTTATTTTTTTCAAAAACTATATGGATTTCATTCATATGTTTTTACGTCAGACATGCTTGAACCCTCGTGCGCATGCGTGAGTTTTTCCACGCCTGTCGGTGACGTCATTCGCCTGTGAGCACTCCTTGTGGGAGGAGTCGTCCAGCCCCTCGTCGGAATTCCTTTGTCTGAGAAGTTGCTGAGAGACTGGCGCGTTGTTTGATCAAACTTTTTTCTAAACCTGTGAGACACATCGAAGTGGACACGGTTCGAAAAATTAAGCTGGTTTTCAGTGAAAATTTTAACGGCTGATGAGAGATTTTGAGGTGATTCTGTCGCTTTAAGGACTTCCCACGGAGCGAGACGTCGTGCAGCGCTCTCAGCCGCCGTCGTCAGCCTGTTCAAGCTGAAAACCTCCACATTTCAGGCTCTATTGATCCAGGACGTCGTGAGAGAACAGAGAAGTTTCAGAAGAAGTCGGTTTCAGCATTTTATCCGGATATTCCACTGTTAAAGGAGATTTTTTTAATGAAAGACGTGCGGACAGGTCCGCGCGTCGGCTCGCAGCTGACGCGACGCTCTGCCACAGGAAAACACCTCTGTTGAAAGCCTTAAGGACAAGTTGGAACATGTCCTGCTGTTAAACAATTTCTCATATACTCACTCCACTGAAAGCCATCAAAAGCCGCCTGGATTTTACAAATGGTTATCAACACGGAGGTGTTTTTCCTGTGCCACCGCACCGCGTCGGCTGCGTCCAGACGCGCGGACCCGTCCGCACGTCTTTCATTAAAAAAATCTCCTTTAGCAGTGGAATATCCGGATAAAATGCTGAAACCGACTTCTTCTGAAGCTTCTCTGTTCTCTCACGACGTCCTGGATCAGTAGAGCCTGAAATGTGGAGGTTTTCAGCTTCAACAGGCTGACGACGGCGGCTGAGAGCGCTGAGCGACGTCTCGCACCGTGGGAAGTCCTTAAAGCGACAGTATCACCTCAAAATCTCTCATCAGCCGTTAAAATTTTCACTGAAAACCAGCTTAATTTTTCGAACCGTGTCCACTTCGATGTGTCTCACAGGTTCAGAAAAAATTTTGATCAAACAACGCGCCAGTCTCTCAGCAACTTCTCAGACAAAGGAATTCCGACGAGGGGCTGGACGACTCCTCCCACAAGGAGTGCTCACAGGCGAATGACGTCACCGACAGGCGTGGAAAAACTCATGCATGCGCACGAGGGTTCAAGCATGTCTGACGTAAAAACATATGAATGAAATCCATATAGTTTTTGAAAAAAATAAAAAGGACCGTTGCTTTATTGACAGACCTCGTATAAACAGTCTAGTGAAGACTTCTCCAATGATGAAAACAAATCGCATGTGTAGCGCAATATATAAAACCTCTGCTCTCAGTTTACTGACATTACTTACATGGTAGAAGCATGATCTCATTAGTTGCTTTACACGGGTCAGGTATAACTCCATGGTTTTGCAAGTTTGAGTGGGGAGCAGAGGAAAGAGGTATATTTTGGTGGATAGTAGAAACTTGACTTTTAGAGGCTACAGTCAGAATCTCTGATGTGTCTGCATTCAGCTGAAAAAGGTTTTCTGGAACCCAGTCTCGATGGCCCTGAGGCAATCATGTATTGTCGATAATTTAACAGTCTCACTTGGCTTAAATGTAAAGTGAAGTTGGATGGCATCTGCATATAAATGATACTAATGTGTTGCCCGTGGGGATCCACAGGTTCTAGATTGGGTAGTGTTTATAAAATAGGTAGCTGACATTTTTCAAGGGTGGTAATAAATTGTGCAAAATTTCTATAATGAGTTGGAATGACGTGTGAGTCCAGAATGGTTTTAAAACCTTAAACCTTAGACCTCAACAGTTTTTAGAAGGAAAAACTCAACTTTTTTTTCCTGTTCATTCCATAATTTTTTTGAATGTTTGTTTACTGTTAATGTATTTATAAATTGTTAGGTTGTTGTTATCTTATGCACGCTATTATTGTTATCATTTTCATTATTATTTTATCAGTATTATTATTATTATTATTATTATTATTATTATTATTATTATTATTACTCTTATTTTATTATTACTTCTATTTTATCATTTGATTTTTAAATGGACCACAATGGAAATAAATCTTTTTACTTTCTTTTATCATTCATGTATTTTTAGGGTTATATGCACCCTCACACAACATGTACACAGATGGCATTTCTCTTTTAATATAGAACAAAAATCGAGCAGGAGCTTTTTTTCTGCATTCTGTCCCAAGCAGGTGCCTTTATTTTCCACACCCACAAACAGACACAGTGGCAGACGACATCAAATGCACTGCAGTTCCCACTCATGGTAATGGCAACATAACACTTAACTAAACTGACTAAACCAATTGAACGACAACACACAATAATTCAAAACACTAATAACACTGTTAAACTATCAAGAACCGCAGTAACAACATTTAAAACCCCAAACTCTCATTGCAGCAGAATGTCCACTGTTCATTGTTGTTAGCTAATATCCCTAATTTCTCTAAAAATATTAGTCTTAATAACTTTCCATTTTCACAGCATTCATTCTTGAACCAAAATACCTATACCAAACTTATAACTTATAGAAAATTTCTGCTCTTCCCAATTTCTCTGTGATCAAAGCCACACACACACACACACACACACACACACACACACACACACACACACACACACACACACACACACACACACACACACACACACACACACACACACACACACACACACACACACACACACACACACACACACACACACAGAGGCCACTAGGTTATATTAATTATATGCATTGTTGAAGCTGTTAAAAATCAAAAAGAGTAAGGGCTTGAGAATGAAACCCCAGAGACTGCCACAAGATAGCAGGGAGAAGTCAGACACAAAATCACCAATGGAGAAGTGAAACTTTTGCCGTGCGTTATTTGCCAACCCAGTCATGAATTCTCTTTATCAGGTATGGTAATCTACTGCACCAAATGCATGGTTGTGTAAAGGTATAACTTTTACCTGAGTTTTAGAACATCACCACTATGAAACAATCAGAAAATGCTTTTACTCCCCGATTTAGTACATTTCTATGAGGAAACGATCTGTCTTTCACTGATAACCACACCTGCTCCTAATTCATCCAGAACTGTTACAATATTACATAGGCAAAACAGAGTTGTTTTGAATTGATCTGTTGTATCAGCATTCATTAATTAATTTTATGCCACTAATCTGGGATCAAGCATCTGATCCCACACTTCTCTATCCTCAGCCACATCCTCTAACTCTTCCTAGGAGACCACGAGGCATTCCCACGCCAGCTGCAAAATATGCCATCTCAGTAATAAGGTCTCTTGATCGGCATATATTGATCTATAGGCAGTGGAGAGTGATCAACACCTACAGTATCTGATGCAGTAACATTCACCAAATTTTAATAAGTTTGTCCTCATTTTATGCCCTTTTAATTTGATATCTATCTATTTTTCTATCTCTCTCTATCTATCCATCTATCAACCAGGGGTGGACTGTCACTTGGCACTGCCCCTCAAAATATTGAGAAAATATATTACAACATAATTAATAAATAGGAGCTACATAGTTTGCTCAGAGTCAGACTATGTAAGTGCCTCTCAGTCTCAGTATGCATTTAAATTTATTCCAACACTTTATGTCAGTGTTTTTATTAAATTTAATTTTATTTCATTTACTAAGAATAAAGCCCACTTTCTGTTTGGGTCATCGGTCATATCAAATCAAATCAAATCAATTTATATAGCGCCAAATCACAACAACAGTTGCCCCAAGGTGCTTCATATTGCAAGGCAAATGTTGTGAAAGTGTCGTGACACGGACCCACAACAGGGGGCGGTAATGAACGGACAATGGATAAGCCAAAAGTATCAATTTAATGTTGTGAATCGCACAACGACGTACAGACAATAACAATATGGTGGACTGTCAATCATACACCAGGTGACGTGTGGGCAGGCTCGACGATAGAAGACGCCTGGCGAGAGAAGAGCCGGATCTCCACACAGCTTCCACCACCAACGGAGCTGAAGAACACCGGAGCCGCCAAGCCCTGCGCCCCAGGTGGCCGCTGTCTTCAGCAGTCAGACCCGGTACTGCTGGCAGAAAACAGAGACAGTCCTGATGAGTGTGAGTTCGCACACTCAGTAATCCCACAGTCAGTGTTCAGTAAGGAGGGAGCACCTCCACCTCCAATCACACACTCGTGCAGCTCCTGTCTAACCACTTATCTGGTTGGGGTGTGAAGCGAAGCCGTCGCTGATCACACCAAACGCCAATCCCACAGACAAGGACACACCACAGGAAAATGGCTGCAAAGAAGTTCAGATTATTACTCAATGTTTTTGAGTCAGCAGAGAAAATTACCTGAATGGTAGCTGATTTCTCGGCGAGGAGGTGGAGTTGCAGTCCGGCCTTTATGGTTATGGTGATGAGATGAATGAGTGACAGCTGGTGCTGAGGATGAGTGACAGCTGTCACTCCCAGTGGCTCCGGTGCCCTCTCGTGCTTGAAGCCCACACTCCAAGCAGGGCGCCATCTGGTGGTGGTGGGCCAGCAGTATCTCCTCTTCAGCGGCCCACACAACAGGACCCCCCCCAGGCTTGTCCGGGTGCCGGGCGTAGAATTCGGCCAGGAGGGCTGGGTCCAGGATGAAGCTCCTCTTCACCCAGGAGCGTTCTTCGGGTCCATATCCTTCCCAGTCCACCAAATACTTCACGATGGTGAAGGGTCCTATAAATCTGTCCTTCAGCTTTTGGGATTCCGTTTGCAGAGGTATGTCCTTTGTGGATAACCAAACCGCCTGCCCGGGCTGGTATGCAGGGGCCAGGGAACGCCGGCGGTCTGCTTGGGCCTTAGCCCTCGTCCGGGCTCTGAGCAGGGCAGAGCGGGCGGTATGCCACACCCGACGGCACTTCCTCAGATGGGCCTGGACTGAGGGCACCCCGACCTCTCCCTCCACTAGCGGAAACAATGGGGGCTGGTACCCCAAACACACCTCAAATGGGGAGAGGCCGGTGGCAAATGAAACTTGGCTATTATGAGCGTACTCAATCTAGGCCAGATGGTCACTCCAGGCCGTCGGGTGCGCGGAGGTCACGCAGCGGAGGGCCTGCTCCAGTTCCTGGTTCGTCCGCTCTGCCTGCCCGTTTGTCTGGGGGTGGTACCCAGAGGAGAGACTGACGGTGGCCCCCAGTTCCCTGCAGAAACTCCTCCAGACCTGGGAGGAGAACTGAGGACCACGATCTGAGACAATGTCTGCTGGAATCCCATGCAGACGCACAACGTGGTGGACCAGGAGGTCTGCAGTCTCCTGGGCCGTCGGGAGCTTCGGGAGGGCCACGAAGTGGGCCGCCTTGGAGAACCGGTCCACTATCGTTAAGATGGTGGTGTTGCCCTGGGACGGCGGGAGGCCCGTGACAAAGTCCAGGCCGATATGAGACCAGGGGTGACGAGGCACAGGCAGAGGCTGGAGGAGGCCTTGGGCCTTGTAATGGTCGACTTTGCCCCTGGCACAGGTGGTGCAGGCCTGGACATACTCCCGGACGTCGGCTTCCATAGATGCCCACCAGAAGCGCTGCCGGACCACTGCCATGGTCCTTCGCACCCCTGGGTGACAGGAAAGCTTGGAACCGTGACAGAAGTCAAGGACCGCAGCCCTGGCCTCTGGTGGGACGTACAGTTTGTCCTTCGGACCTGTCCCCGGGTCCGGGCTCCGTGTCAGGGCCTCCCAGACGGTCTTCTCCACGTCCCAGGTAAGGGTGGCCATGACAGTGGACTCGGGGATGATGGTTTCAGGGGGGTCTGACAGCTCGGTCTTGACCTCCTCTTCATGCACCCGGGACAGGGCGTCAGATCGTTGGTTCTTAGTCCCGGGGCGGTAGGTGATCCGGAAGTCAAAACGCCCGAAGAACAGCAACCAGCGGGCTTGCCTGGGGTTCAGACGCTTCGCGGTCCGGATGTACTCCAGGTTCCGATGGTCCGTGAAAACCGTAAATGGTACCGATGCTCCCTCCAACAGGTGTCTCCACTCCTCAAGAGCCTCCTTCACCGCAAGAAGTTCCCAATTGCCGACGTCATAGTTCCGTTCAGCTGGGGTCAACCTGCGGAAAAGTAGGCACATGGATGGAGAACCTTATCGGACTCCCCGCTCTGGGATAGCACGGCTCCGTATCCCTGAGTCAGAGGCATCCACTTCAACAACAAACTGGTGCTTGGGATCGGGCTGCACCAGAACCGGTGCAGTCGAGAACCGGCGTTTCAACTCCCTAAACGCGGCTTCGCACCGATCCGACCAGGTGAAGGGGACTTTTGTGGAGGTCAGGGCTGTCAGGGGGCTAACTACCTGACTGTAGCCCTTGATGAACCTCCGGTAGAAATTTGCAAAACCGAGGAACTGTTGTAGTTTCCTACGGTTCGTTGGTTGGGGCCAATCTCTCACCGCCGCAACCTTGGCCGGATCAGGAGCGACGGAGTTGGAGGAGATTATGAACCCCAAGAAGAACAAAGAAGTGCGGTGGAACTCACACTTCTCGCCCTTCACAAACAGCCGGTTCTCCAACAACTGCTGTAGGACCTGACGTACATGCTTAACATGGGTCTCAGGATCCGGAGAAAAGATGAGTATATCGTCTAGATATACGAAGACAAACCGATGCAGGAAGTCCCGCAAGACGTCATTAACCAATGCTTGGAACGTCACGGGCGCATTGGTGAGGCCGAACGGCATGACCAAGTACTCAAAGTGACCTAACTGGGTGTTAAATGCCGTCTTCCACTCGTCTCCCTCCCGGATCCGAACGAGGTGATAAGCATTCCTAAGATCCAATTTCGTGAAAATTTGGGCTCCATGCAGGGGCGTGAACACTGAATCCAACAGAGGTAACGGGTATCAGTTGCTAACCGTGATCTCGTTCAGCCCTCTGTAATCAATGCATGGACGGAGTCCGCCGTCCTTCTTGCCCACAAAAAAGAAACCAGCACCCATCGGGGAGGTGGAGTTCCAGATCAACCCGGCAGCTAACGAGTCCCGGATGTAGGTCTCCATTGATTCGCGTTCCGGACGTGAGAGGTTGTACAGCCTGCTGGACGGGTACTCAGCGCCCGGTATCAAATCAATGGCACAATCATACGGACGGTGCGGGGGCAGCGTGAGTGCCAGATCCTTGCTGAAGATGTCAGCAAGGTCGTGGTACTCAGCCGGCACCGCCGCCAGATTGGGGGGGACTAAAACCTCCTCCTTAGCTGTCACACCGGGTGGAACCGAGGATCCTAAACACTCCCGGTGGCAGGTTTCGCTCCACTGAACCACAACCCCAGATGGCCAATCAATCCGGGGATTGTGTTTTAACACCCATGGAAAACCCAAAATCACTCGGGAGGTAGAAGGTGTTACATAAAACACAATCTCCTCCCTGTGATTCCCAGACACCACCAATGTCACTGGCTGTGTCTGGTGTGTGATTAGTGGAAGAAGGGTGCCATCTAGCGCCCGCACCGACAATGGTGACGGTAAGGCCACTAGAGGGAGCCCAACCTCCTTTGCCATCTGCTATCCAGCAGATTCCCCTCTGACCCCGTGTCCACCAGTGCTGGGGTGTGAAGGCTTAGATCCCCACTCAGGATCGTGACTGGGATTCGTGCAGATCGTCGGGGTCTCCCCACGTGGGTGTTGTGACCCACCTTAGCCCAGTCTCTAAGGACGAGTGCTGCTGTTTTGACCATTTGGGGCATTCTCTCTGTGTGTGCTCGGTAGAGCTGCAGAGAAAACACTCTCCACGGATCAGCCTCCTTTGTCTCTGATCTGATCGTTTTTTGGCCCTGCTCGTTTCCATAGCAACGTCAGCAGGGGGAGCTGTTGTCACGTGTCGAGCCCTGGCAGTGGAGCGTGGGGAAGTCGGCTTCCTTTCAGACCCTGGAGGAAGAGGGACGGCTTGTACCTGACCACAAACCCTTCGTCTCGCTGCCGTCAGTGTCCGTTAATCGGTTTGTCTAACCGTATAACCAGGAGGTCGATAAGCCCATCTAAATCCCGCGCTCGTCCTTCGCCACCAGGTGCTCCTTAAGGACCAGAGACAGTCCGTTTACAAAGGCGGCGCGGAGCGCAACAGCATTCCAGCCGGCTCGCGCTGGCCGTGATGCGGAAGTCGACTGCATACTTCGCTGGCGCTCCGACGCCCCTGCCGTATCGACAGCAGCACACTTGAAGCGGTCTCGCCTCTATGAGGGTGGTAGAACACCTGTCAGAACTCCCTCACAAACTCAGTATAAACCGTTAGGAGCCGTGAATTCTGCTCCCAAAGCGCCGTAGCCCAGGTGCGTGCCTCTCCTCGAAGCAAATTTATAACGTAGCCACCTGGCTAGCGTCTGACGCGTACATGACGGGACGCTGTTGAAAAGACGAGCGAGCACTGCATCAAGAAGTCCCGCACGTCTCCACACAGCCTCCATACGGCCTGCCGGAGGCTTATGTATGCTTCAGGGACGGTTGTGGGGTTCGTTGAACGACCAGTGGAATGTCTGTTTCTGGCACACGTCAGCAGGAGGAGGTGCTGCAGCAGCGCCCTGAGCACGCGCTTCCACCTGGTCGGTGATAGCCTCCATCCTATGATTGAGAACACTGACCTGCTCGGTAACTAGTCCAACCGAGTGGTAAAGGCGGTTAAGATGTGCTGCAGCTCACCCAACACGCCTCCTGCTGGCGCCTGTGCACCTCGCTCTTCCATTGGCTTTCAAGCGATGGTTGACGCCCCTCGGATCCATGACGCTGGCCAAGAAATCCTGTTGTGAAAATGTCGTGACACGGACCCACAACAGGGGGCAGTAATGAACGGACAATGGATAAGCCAAAAGTAACAATTTAATGTTGTGAATCGCACAACGACGTACAGACAATAACAATATGGTGGACTGTCAATCATACACCAGGTGACGTGTGGGCAGGCTCGACGATAGAAGATGCCTGGCGAGAGAAGAGCCGGATCCCCACACAGCTTCCACCACCACGGAGCTGAAGAACACCGGAGCCGCCAAGCCCTGCGCCCCAGGTGGCCGCTGTCTTCAGCAGTCAGACCCGGTACTGCTGGCAGAAAACAGAGACAGTCCTGATGAGTGTGAGTTCGCACACTCAGTAATCCCACATTCAGTGTTCAGTAAGGAGGGAGCACCTCCCCTCCAATCACACACTCGTGCAGCTCCTGTCTAACCACTTATCTGGTTGGGGTGTGAAGCGAAGCCGTCGCTGATCACACCAAACGCCAATCCCACAGACAAGGACACACCACAGGAAAACGGCTGCAAAGAAGTTCAGATTATTACTCAATGTTTTGAGTCAGCAGAGAAAATTACCTGAATGGTAGCTGATTTCTCGGCGAGGAGGTGGGAGTTGCAGTCCGGCATTTATGGTGATGGTGATGAGATGAATGAGTGACAGCTGGTGCTGAGGATGAGTGACAGCTGTCACTCCCAGTGGCTCCGGCGCCCTCTCGTGCTTGAAGCCCGCACTCCAAGCAGGGCGCCATCTGGTGGTGGTGGGCCAGCAGTACCTCCTCTTCAGCCGCCCACACAACAGCAAAGCCATATAATAATTACAGAAAAACCCCAACGATCAAAACAACCCCCTATGAGCAAGCACTTGGCGACAGTGGGAAGGACACATTCCATTTTCAGATATGACAGTCTGTGTAAGGTCGTAAATTTCACAATCATGGTGACCTGAGGTGTGAGCCATACAACATCAAACCTTTCCTCGAGCCCCGGTCACACGACACTAACGAAGGACACCGAAACCAAAATGAAGCAAGAAATCTCTGGAAACATTGTTTAACCGTCATCCAGCTTTCTTCCTGTGGCTTGCACTTCATCAGAATTTTCAAACTGCTGAAAAATGTGAATGAATCCCAATGACAACTTCACTTCGTTTGCATTCCATTTTGCTTTGACGGTTTGTCTTGACGGTTCCTCGTAGTTTGCATAGTTCCCATACCATCAGCCATACCATCAGTCTGATTGTCGTTCAATTTCGTCGAATCTCCCAAGTACTACGTTTTGCAGAAACGTTGACAATATCTGAACGGATCAATAACTAAAGATCCGATGAGCTGAACATGACTCATCCATGTGTGGGACGAAAAGCAGCATTTTCATACTGGAAAAAAAAAAAATCATGGCAAGAACGTTTTATCAACTACTTTAACTATTTACGCACGTTGCAGCCGTGAAGACAAAGCTGTTGTTAAAACAACCAGATCTTGCAGCTGCAGGTACTGTGGAGAGCACAGGCTGGCTGCAGACTTAATCACAGGTTGGCGCTTGGTCTGATACCCGTTGTTTGTATGTTTCGTTTTGATTTTGTTTAAAGCATCAAGGTTGCAGTTCGCTTCATTTTTCTTTTGTTACTTTGTTTTTGTTTTGTTCTTTTATACCTCGGGACTTGCAGGCTTTTCAGTGATGGGAGAAGTACAGGCTCATTTGTCCACTTTTTCTCAACAATTTGTGACTTTGTGACTTTTTTTTCCAGCGATCGCCATGTGCCGTGTGACCGGGCCTTCAAAGCAGCTCATTGTGTCCCTCGACCAAGTCATATCATGTTTCATGTTTTTTATCAAAATTTTTAGACAAGGGAAAAACACTCTTTCCCAGTGCAGGAGTTTCACTCACCTTCTGTCACTCTGGCTTGAAAAATTATTGTTACGTTTATGATCGCTATGGCCTTGTCTGCCAAGTCCAACTTGCAGTTACTTTTGTCTTATTTTGTCTGTGTGCTTTTTGCAATTGTTACACATCACATCTTTCAAAGCAATGATGAATGCAATGCACTCTTCGCAATCTTGAAATAGCTTTGTAGTTTTGACTCAAAATGCTTCGCTGGTTGAATTCAAAACAAGAAGCTGGCTGTGGACTAACAAAGCTGCAATACCTGGTTATCGATTGACAACGTTAGATATCAAGGTAGGATATCACAAAATTTGAAAGCAAAGATAGCAGCCAAAGCCTTCTGGAGTATTCAAAGCTTTACATCAAAGTGAGGGTCATAGGCTGAATTCAAATCAAGAAGCCAGTGATTTAACAGAATGTGGCAAGCATCTCCATGGTTCAACTACATTAGACATGCTACTATAGCCTAATAATAACACACTGTGAATGGCTGCCTGAACAGTTTCTATGCCATGATCATCATTGATTAATTATTGTCATCCAGTGTGTGTGTGTTTGTGTGTGAGTGGAAGAGTTGGCAAGGTTATACACAAATATACACTCTGTTGCCAGTTCACAAGGTACACCTAGTGAAAAGTAATGTAGCCCGGCAGTTAATTCCTAAATCAATACCACCAGCCACCACCGCTGTCAACTCACAGCATTTAGGTATTTCCGAAGCCTAGGAATACACCCTTTGTTATTACATTATTTCCTATCATAATTTTCCAACGGTCCACAGTGCAGTATTAACTATTCGTAAAAAAAATGAAATATGTTTGCTTCAGAATTTATAGCTACTGATGTCATCAGTGTGAACAGAACACTGTGGCGAGAGATCATTTGTATGCAGTAAGCACCTGTGATTCTCATGCAGTATTAATGGTATCATTTCAGTATGCATTGAGTTTGTGTTTGAATATATTTCTGGTACTTATTTAAGAGAATTAAAGGATTTGCATGCACAAAAATATTTTCATGTGAAATCCTTTCATTGTTAGTTGTGTCACAGACAGGTTATGCCGATTTATTCACAGTGTCACTGCACCCATGATGTCTTAACCTTTGCCATTCTCATCTCATTCCTTTGTTACAGGTGCATGAAGATTACATAGATTGACACAAATCTGTCACTATATTATCGTACCGGATGGAAACGTTAACAATGACAGCAGGAAGATAAGGAAATGGTATTATTAAGTGCTGGTTGGAGCGAGCTCATTGGTATACAGTGCACTGCTTTGTTGGAGGCCATACCCTACGTCTCGGTGCATGACTTGTCTGCTCGTATCACTCACCAACCTATACATTTCAGATTGGCTGACCATCCGTTTGAACTCTAATCGTATTGGTTGACGCCCAGTGACGCGTGTCCGATTAGACGACATTGCCATTTCTTCTCGGTGGCTGCAGTTTGATGAGTTGACCTTTTGCTTGACATGTCAAGGGGTTTATTGCTGTTGTTTGTTTAGAGTTTTTGTGACTGAATGTTAAATGACGGATGCGCAGCAATGTGATTGACAATTTCATTTCATAGCCAAATGCCTGTTTTGTTTTTAACGGGTTCGATAGCAGTTACAAGATGGACTGTCCTGTGTCTCTGTCCCACAGGATTAAAGAATGGGTTGATCAGATGCAGAAGGAGCTTGTCACCTTGGTAGACACAGCCACAGCTGGGAACAGCCTCACTGAGGTAAAAAAAAAAGAAAAAAGCCTATATTTCTCAGTGAATTTTAGAAAATATTGAATCATACTTGTTTACTGATTGATTGAATTCTTGCATGGAGGTGTACCATTCTCTCCATTTGCATCTCCAGATTTTTTTGAGAAACCAACACTTGTATACTGTGGAACAAAATGATGCAGAGGAGCTTGTGGCGAGAGCGGCCCGGAACATAGAGCAGCTGCTGCGGAAGAGGTCTGCAGCCTTGGAGGTAAGACAGACCTATTTGGAAAAAGCAACTGTCACACCAACTGTCAGTTTTACGTCAGTATCAAAACCAGAAATAACAGCATGTTGTCCAAAAATTGACCGTTGAATGTATGAGTAAAATGCAACAGAAAATATTTCTCTGTATGCCTTTGGCTCAGATGCTGTGCCAACAGTTAAGACCATAAATATTTGGACAATGATTAAAATTTTGTAATTTTGCTGGTGTGCAAAAACAACTATTGGCATTTGAATACATACCATAATTTCAAGAGTCACACTGGAGTATAAGCTGTACCTTTTTTGTATTATCAGCTCTTTAATTTGGAATGTTTGTACTTTTATTATGAGCATTTATTCTTTTATTATTGGAGTTCATTTTGTTCAGTGCTTTGATTCCTGGGAAAGCCCTATATAAATTATTATTATAATTCATTCATTCGCAATACCTGTATATTCGTTTTGTAAATTGTTTTGTAAATTATTTTGTCAATTGTGTCACGAGCATGGCCCAGGCAGAGGGTCACCCCTTTGAGTCTGGTCTGCTTGAGGTTTCTTCCTCAACTCATCAGAGGGAGTTTTTCCTTACCACTGTTGCCTGTGTGTTTGTTCTGGGGGTTGGTAAGGTTAGATCTTACTTGTGATGCGCCTTTAGGCAACTTTATTGTGATATGGCACAATATAAATGAAAATAAATTGTAAAAAAATTATACCTGCTAACCCTCAATCAGGGTCAATGAGAGGGGCTGGAATCGAGATCAGCAGTCAGGGTCCACCCTGGACAGGCTGCCAGTCTATCACAGGGCACATATAGACACACAAACACATTCACACTCGCACCTACAGTCAATTTAAGTTTCCAGTTCACTGAACCTGCATGCTCTAGGAATTGTGAGGAAGCAGGAGACCCCAGAGTGAACCAAAACAAAAATATGGAGAGGAATGTACAAACTCCACACAGAAAGGACAAGGGGGAATATATATATATATGCGTAAAACCTGTGCCAAATCAACATGCAGATCACCTTGGATTTGCTGTGGCGACCACCTTGGATTTGCTGTGGCGACCCCGAGTGCAAACAAGGGAGCAGCCGAGATGACTATATATATATATATATATATATATATATATATATATATATATATACATATAATATATATATATATATATATATATATATATATACACACACACACACACACACACTAGTAGTTCACCACCACCACTGTGTGCGAATGTGCAAGTGAATGAATAATGCAACCTGTAAAGTGCTTTGGGTGTCTTGAAAAGCGCTCTATAAATCCATCTCACTATTATATATATATATATATATATATATATATATATATATATATATATATATATATATATATACATTATATATATATATATGCTAACCAGTAAGCTACCATGCTCACACATTATTAATATTATTATACAACGCATTATAACACAACAGCATAATTTTCAGTATATAACATTATATATAACCAGTTCAAAAATGTGTCCTCTTTCCATGACAAAAACTCCTGTAACAGTGGAATGTGCCGAAAAAGTGTACGTCCACCTCTTCTGCCATTTCTGTAGTAGTCAAACGACATCCCGGATCAACACAGCATTCAGTTTGGAAATGATCTGGTCATTTCAGCCTGTCAATCGCTGCTCAGAGCGCGGTGTGCCCTCTGCCATTGTGCGCCGTCTTTAAACTGGTTGTAACACTCCTTAATCTGTGTGATCCCCATAGAATCGTCCCTGAAAGCCGTCTGAATCTTCCGAATGGTTTCCACCTGCTGTCTTTTACAGTTTCTGGAAAAATTGATGCAGCAAAGCTCCAAATCGTTCAGACATTTTCCTCGCAATGAAAATCCGACGAGGGGGGGGGACCACTGCTCACTCAAAGTGTGCTCACAGGTGAATGATGCAACCGACAGGCGTGAAAAACTCACGCATGCGCACGAAGGTTCAAACTTGGCTGATGCAAGCGCACATGATTCAAATCCATATAGTTTTTGCAAAAATAAAAAGGTTGGATAGTTTTCTAACAGACCCTCGTACTGCTGAATATACTTATACCCTTGCATTTCACAGCCCAAAAGTAACTGAACAAGATGATAGATTTCTTTCAAAGTTGATGGGAATATTACTTTGATATATATCCAGTAGTGATTATATTTTGGTATGTTTGTCAAAGGTTAAGGAAAACATTCTGACAAACATTTCTATTTGTACATCTCAACTGACCAAGAAGGCTAAATGGATGATGTAAAGCATATGTTGATCAGTAAAATATTTGCATTTGTATTTGCATATGTCAGATGATGTGTTGGGAAGGTGTCGTAACACGGACCCGCAACAGGGGGCGCAAAAGAACGGACAATGGATAAGACAAAGAGTAACAATTTAATGTTGTGAAACGCACAACTGGATACAGACAAAATATATAATGCCAATTAAACACCAGTGACGTGCGGCAGGCTCGAAGATAGGAGACCTCTGGCGATCGAAGAGCCGGGACCCACACAGCTTCCACCACCAACGGCCTGAAGAACACCGGAGCCGCCAAGTCCTGAGTCCCCAGGTGGTCACCGTCTTCTGTTGCAGACCCTGGTACTGCTGGCAGAAGATGAAAACAGTTAATGGTGAGTGGTGTATCAAACACACCCAGTAATCCTTCACCACAGGTCTTCAGGGAGGGAAAACTCCCACCTCTGATACAGAATCACCGTGCAGCTCCTGACAGTTGCTCCTTGGATGGAGTGAGAGGCGAAGACGTCGCAGACTCTCACTGCATGCCAATCCAATTATGACAGACTTCAGGAATACGGCTGCACACAGACAATAATTAGTCTCAAAACAGTATGACTTGCAGAGAATTACCTTAAACGTAGCTGATTTCTCGGACGAGGAGGTGGAGTAATAATCCGGCTTTTGTAGGGAAGGTGGTGATTGGTTCAGCTGGTGTAAAGGAGTGAAAGCTGTCACTGTCCTGTTGTCTCGGCGCCCGCTCATAGCTTGAAGCCCGCACTCCAAGCAGGGCGCCATCTTGTGGTGGTGGGCCAGCAGTACCTCCTCTTCTGGCGCCGCACACAACAGGACCCCCCTCAACGGGCGCCTCCTGGCACCCGACCAGGCTTGTCCGGGTGTCGGCGGTAGAAATCGGCCAGGAGGGCCGGGTCCAGGATGAAGCTCCTCTTCACCCAGGATCATTCTTCGGGTCCGTACCCCTCCCAGTCCACCAGATATTGAAAACCCCGGCCCTTCCGACGGACGTCCAGGAGCCGACGAACAGTCCATGCCGGCTCCCCGTCGATGATATGGGCAGGAGGTGGTACGGGTCCAGGGGTGCAGAGTGGTGAGGCGTGGTATGGTTTCAATCTGGAGACGTGAAACACTGGGTGAATCGGGCTGAGGATCTTGACTATAGAAAAAGGTCTGATGAACCGGTCTTTGAGTTTCTGCGATTCAACCTGCAGTGGGATGTCCTTAGTTGATAACCACACCTCCTGCCCAGGCTGGTATGTAGGGGCCGGGGAACGCCGGTGATCTGCATGGGCATTAGCCGCAGGGGGCCTGGCCGAGGGGACCCCGACCTCTCCCTCCACAAGTGGGAACAATGGGGGCTGATACCCCAAACACGCCTCAAAAGGGGAGAGGCCGGTGGCTCACTACCACCGGGAGCAATATGGGATTAAAGGCCTTGCTCAAGGGCCCTTAGTGATTTTCCAGTCAGGCGGGGATTTGAACCCATGATCCCAACACCTTAACCACTTGACCATCCTCACCTAAAATACAAATAAATACAAATAAACAATATAAATACTAGACATACTGATCATACTGGTTTACTGGCTACTCCTGTTACTCTCCTTCCCATCCTCTGTCTTCCTGTTACTCCTCCTCCCCTGAGTGAGGAGTTGTACAGTTTGATGGCCTGAGGGACAAAAGAGTTTTTCATTCTGTTAGTCCTGCACTTGGGAAGGCGCAGTCTATGGCTGAAGACGCTCTTCTGCTTGCTGATGACGGTGTGCAGAGGGTGACTGCGTTACCTGATAATCTCATGGACCAGATTCCTCTGCGTTTTTCAAATTTGGAAAATTTACACTTTTTAGAATTAGTCAATCTAGGGAAGTTTGGTGACATGAGAGATGTGTTTCAGAGGAGGCATTCCAGAGTGTCCTGGAAAGTTATGGCCAACTTTGATTCAGGAGACTGAGGTCTGAACTTCAAGGGCTATATTCAAATCAGGCTAACATATCACCAGGGTAACAGGGGAAAGCTGTGATTTCTTGTTTTTTCTAAAAGACATAGAGTTGGACAGTGCAATGCCTCAGCTGTACAAACTGTATTGTTCATGGAAACAATTGGAGCTGCCTCTGCGGGTGTAGAAAGGAGCTTCTTCTGTATAAAAGGCTTAGTTCTTACACCCACAACACACTGTTCCAAGGCTTTTGAAGCAGCCTAGCTCTGTTGGCATTTCAGAGGACACTGGTCACGTCCCTGGAAAAGATGCCTATTTGGTACGAAGGTCACAGACCATTTTTTGGAAAAGGAATGGAGGGCAGAATTGACGTATAAATAAATTGACACATTTTGATATAAGCCGACAATGAGCTTCCCGTCTTTGAAAGACCAGCAGTCAACACTGGCCTGTATTGATGGTGGGAGTGAACCCACACACACAGTGTTGCTATGAGGAATGACTACTGCGTACATGAATTGAAAGATAACTGAATCTGAAGCTAAGTTGCCATAAAATTAACTGAATGTATGCTAAATGACCAAAAAACTAAACAAACAGAAAATTTAAATATAAAAGTACAAAAACATCAAATTAACTCAAAAGCTAACCAAATGAACCATTTCAGTAATGGCTGCCAACTGGTGCTCCCACCAGAGAAGCTTCGTGAGCTCCAGACTCCTTCCCTGAGGTGCTCCACTGAGAGGCTAAAGAACTCTTTTGTCCCTCATGCCATCAGGCTGTATAATGCAGCCACTTCAGGCAGGAGCAGAAGAAGTAAGATGGAAATGTCCCGAACATAGTCTGCGGTACCTTAACTCTTTTCACGTTAATTTTGTTAGTGTTGTATTATTTATTGCTACATTTTATATACACTTTTAACATGTGTGTTAACTTTTACATGTGTGAATTTGAGTGACAGACCGCAGCACAATCCTTCGGGATCAATAAAGTATCTATCGATCTATCTGTTGTCACCTGGAGCTCCGCTGAAATGGGTCTAATCTCTACCAAGGAATGGCTTATCAGGGCCTTCCAGATTGAGTAGTTTTGAGTTGAAATTTTATGCCACTCTAAAGTGCTGGCCAGTTTCTTTCTGTTCTGTTTCTCTGAGGCTTCATCTTTGCAGCCATGATTGTTTTTGTCTCACAAACATCTCACAGGCTTTACAAGTTCAGTATGGTTGCCAATGTCATTTTTACTCTAACAGAAAGGGTAAATCAATTGCAGACCGTCTTTTCCATTAGCCGTCATCTGAAATAAGATGAACACATCATTTAATAACAAAAATAAAACGACATGACCCATGACCCATTTGACCCATCCAGTGGATGGGTCAAGCGTTATAAGCGTTATAAAAGCTAACTTTTCAGTTAGATAGATAGATAGATAGACAGATAGATATATACTTTTAATGTCCCCATGGGGAAATTTGTCTTGGACTTCTCAAAAATCATGACCCATACAAAGATACAGAACAAGACATAAACAGTTCATAACAATAAATAAAAATAAATAAATACATAAATAAGGAATAAAAATAAATAAATAAAAAACATACAAATACTAAAACCTCCTAATGTGCCTGATTGTTAGCGGTGTTTATTATGATTTGTTAAGGGCTATGATTGATATAGGAACAAAAGAGTTCCTATATCTATTCAGTCTGCAATGGGGGACTCTGAAACACCGGCCCGATGGTAGCAATTCATATTGCGTGTGCAGAACATGGGAGGGATCAGAAAGAATTCTGTCCGCTTGCTTCATCACGCACTGATCAAAAATTGACCGAGGATTGTTATACTGTTTCAGACCAATGATTTTCATTGCTGTAAGAACAAGGTAGTTTAATTTTGATCTTAGGGACACAGGAAGGTTCCCAAACCAAATGGCTATGCCATATCTTAGAATGCTTTCAAGAACTGCCTGATAAAACAGTAACATAATTTTTTGGTCGACTCCATGAAAACGCAAACGCCGTAGAAAATAGAGTCGTTGATTCATTCAAGCAGGAACATAACTAGTCAACATGAGTATTCCATGTAAGAGAGCTGTCTATACAGACACCAAGATATTTGTACGATTGCACCTGTGTGATTGGTTGCTGGTGTATAATTACAGGGTTGTGATTGCCAACTAACTTTGGATCAAAAATGACTTCCTCTGTCTTTTAACATTTAAAGTAAGGTAACTGGAATCACACCACTCAACAAACTGCCTTATTTCTGAATGATAGATATTCAAATCATCATTCTGTTGAAGCAAGCACAGAAGTGCTGAGTCGTCTGAATATTTAAAAATATAGTTCCCAGGGTGCTTGGCTGAACACTCGTTAGTATATAAAGTAAAAAGGACAGTTAGCTGATTAGTGGTTATTGAAGTCAACTTTTTGGTTACTGTGTAGGCTCTCAGTTGTCCAGGTGGTTTCCATAGTAGAGAAGCTTGAATCTTCGACTGGACTGGGTTGCTTGACGCGAGGACATTTCGCTTCAAATCGCAGAAGCTTCCTCAGCTAAAATTCCTGCTCTGGAAGTCTGACTTCTGTCTGACTCTTGTAGAGAAGAATAAAACAGAAGCCAACAAAAGCTGGAGTTTTAAACCTAACCAGACCCCTCCTACTGAGAGGCAGACTGCTATAGGCTAGTGACTAAACAATAGCTCTAATTAGCAACTATTGTGCTCTAGTTAGCACACCTAATGGCAGGACAGCTGTCCCTCTAATAATGGGATGGATGCCTTTCTGATGGCTCCCTTGTTGATGTGAATGACTCATTACCATGAACAAAAGACTGAAACTCCTTTGACCTGAGTACCCCATTGTAAACAGGGGATAAAGTGTATCTCAGACTACCTCCCCGGTTAAGGCTGGGTTTCAACTGTTTCACAAAGAATGCCTCCTTGACCCCTCTCTCAAACCATTTCTTCTCTCTGGCTAATATTTTAACTTCCTTGTCCTCAAACGTGTGGTTAGTGTCTTTAAGGTGGAGATGAACCGCAGACTGAGGTCCACTGGCGCCCTCTCTGCGGTGCTGGTATAGCCTTTTGTGTAAAGGTTGCTTCGTTTCACCTATGTAGTGTTCGTTACAGTTTTCCTGACATCTGATAGAATACACTACATTGTTCTGTTTGTAACTAGGGATCATGTCCTTAGGGTGAACTAATTTCTGTCTCAAGGTGTTAACCGGTTTAAAGTAAACTGGGATTTTGTGCTGTCTGAAGATCCTCTGTAGTTTTTCCCCTACTCCTGCTTAAATAAGGGAGAAGAAGAGGGAAGAAGAGGAGAAGAAGAGGAGAAGAAGAGGAGTGCTCTCCTAGAGCTAGGTGTGCTAACTAGAGCACAATAGTTGCTAATTAGTGCTATTGTTTAGTCACTAGCCTATAGCAGTCTGCCTCTCAGTAGGAGGGGTCTGGTTAGGTTTAAAACTCCAGCTTTTGTTGGCTTCTGTTTTATTCTTCTCTACAAGAGTCAGACAGAAGTCAGACTTCCAGAACAAGAATTTTAGCTGAGGAAGCTTCTGCGATTTGAAGCGAAATGTCCTCACGTCAAGCAACCCAGTCCAGTCGAAGATTCAAGCTTCTCTACAACTTTTTGGTTAGCTGTGCCCACCACTGTCTAAAACCACCATTTTGATAATCCAATTCCAATGGTGTGCTTACATTTTTTTAACAAAAACTGTTGACAATTGTGGAGGTATGCTTCACCTGGGGCAAGACTGGCACCTCTGGTTGTAGTTTACAAGAGGCGAAAGCATCACAAAACAGGAGATAGAGTAAAAACAGACACACCATATATAAACTGCAAAGGACTATAACTGCAGAAATGCATAAAACACAAACTTGATATATGCAGATAGACTATAATATTGGTGCACTGGACTCCAATACCTGGTCACTATGGCTTTGAGCTCTGGCTGGGCCACTCACGGACATTCACAGAGTTGTCCTGAAGCCATTCCTTTGATATATTGGTTGTGTGCTTAGCGCCATCGTCCTGCTGAAAGAAGAACTGTCACCCCAGTCTGAGATCTAGAGCACTCTGGAGCAGGTTTGTATCCAGAATGTCTCTGTACATTGCTGCATTCATCTTTCCCTCAATCCTGACTCATTTTCCCGTTCCTGCCACTGAAAAACATCCCCCCAGCATGATGCTGCCACCACCATGCTTCACTGTTGGGATGGTGCCTGCTTTTTTTTTGCCTCCTTGCTCTCGGCCGAGACGGTTGCATTTTTCTCTTCTCCCTCCCTCCTTATCTTTCCTGCTTCTGTGGCGTGTTGTCTGTGAGGCTGCCAGCTTTACTTTTCTGGAAACAGCAAAAATGGATCTGTTAAAGTGGTCTCTGAATGCAATTGACACTTTTTTCTACAAGACACTCGGGAGCGGAGGACCCGACCTGTCCTGCCGGGACACATGTGATGGGTTACGTGATGGACAGTTGGAGGAAATGGCAGGTCATGTGCCTTTACATGCTGTCTGTGGAGGACGTCAAAGATGTGTATATATTTGGCATGGTGGTGACCGAGTTCCTGCTGTGTGGAGCGGGCATAGCGCTGGTTTACCGGAAAATTAAGAAAGTGGAAGCGGCAATAATTGGCCCGTCCAGGCTGCCCCACATGATTGATTCGATTGGAAGGGCAGTGTCAGCTCAGTCGGCGGGTGTTAACCGCGCGTTGGATACCATCTCTGTAAGAATGGCTGCACTGGAAAACCGCATTGATCGTCAGTAATGACCACATCTCCTCTCCTAATTCATGTATTGAAAGCCACTCTGTCTCAGACTGTGGAATCTTTCAGGCGTCTGCTAATCTGGATTTTCATTCGGCTTCCCAAAACACAGCTGCACTTCAAGGCCGCTGTGATAAAAACCTCCTGGAAGAAGAACAACGCTCATGCCTCACTCCCCTGGTCTTCCCCCGCCCTCAGCTTCTCCAGCTCTGACGTTGACTGTGGACAGGGTTGGGCCCCTCCTCCCTCCAGAATGGACGAACAAGGCCGTTGATGGCGCCTAAAGGTGGCCTCCGGGTGTTCTGTCTGATAACTGGACTCTTACAAATCTCGGTCGTCGTCTCTCGTCCTGTTGTTGTGTGTGATCATTGTTCATTGTGCTGATGGTTTTTTTCCTGCATTGCTGCATGATTCAATGCAGCAGCAATGAAGGTTTTTCTTTCCCAAGTTTTACCTTGTGTGTGCTTTTTATATGTGTTCATGTACCGGGCCGACTTATGTGTGTTGTGTGTTATGTGTGTGTCGTCTGTCGTCATGAGGCCGGTCATGGTTTGCTCAGCCCTGCTGTTGACCTAAGGCAGGATATACATCTGGAGCTGGTCCCCGGGCGCCTAAAGGCGACTTCTGCCCCTAACTGGCAATTAGGATGGGTTAAATGCAGTAAAAACATTTCATTGTGCAGGGAACATGTTCCTTTGTGCATATGACAATAAAATTATTTTGAATCCTTTGAATCCTTGAATCCTTTCCTCCAAACATGACACCTGGCATTCACACCAAAGAGTTCAGTCTTTGTCTCTTCAGACCAGAGAGTTTTGTTTGTCTTGGTCTGAGAGTCCTTCACGTTCCATTCCGCAAACTCCAGGTGGGCTGCCATGTACCTTTTACTGAGGAGTGGCTTCCGTCTGGCCACTCTACCATACAGGCCTGATTGGTGAATTGCTGCAGAGATGGTTGTCCTTCTGGAAGGTTCTCCTCTCTCCACAGAGGAATGCTGGAGCTCTGACAAAGAGACCATCGGGTTCTTGGTTACTTCCCCAACTAAGGTCCTTCTCCCCCGATCACTCAGTTTCGACGGGCGGTCAGCTCTAGGAAGAGACCTGGTGGATATGAACATCTTCCATTTATGAATGATGGAGGGCATTGTGCTCACTGGGACCTTGAAAGCAGCAGAAATGTTTCTGTCCCCAGATTCTTCTCCAGATTTCAGAATCAGCTTTTTTTTTTCTTTTCTCAAGTATCCACAGAATTTTGAGTTTGAGGTGCACTCTGTATGGCATGTATAAATATACACTAAACACTGAATAATTCACAGTAAGAAACTGTGCAAATGACATGTATAAGGAAAAAAATAAAATGTGCAATAAGAGAAAAAGAAAAGCATATGTGAGACAGATAACAGATTGAAGTTAAACTATACTGAGGTAGATGAATTAGCAAGTTTTTTGACAGGTTAAGTTGTTCATCAGTGTGCTGGCCTCTGGATAGAAACTGTTCCTATGTCAGATTTGTTCCTTGAGACAATCCTGTCTTGGAGGTCTACAGATAATTCCTTTGACTTCATGCTTGGTTTGTGCTCTTACATGTTGACAGGTGTGTGTCTTTCCAAATCATGTCCAGTCAAATGAATTTACCCCAAGTGGACTCTAATTAAGCTGTAGAAACATCTCAAGGATGATCAGTGGTAACAGGATGCACCTAAGCTCAGTTTTGAGCTTCATGGCACTGGCTGTGAATACGTATGTATATATGATTTTATTTATTTATTTATTTTTTATAAATTTGCAAAAATCTCTCTCTCCAAAAAAAAAGTTGTTTTTTCACATTGGCATTATGGGGTATTGTGTGTAGAATTTTAAGGGAAGAATCAAATTTCATCCATTTTGGAATAAGAGTGCAACATAAAAAATGTGGAAAAAATTAAGCTCTGTGAATACTTTCTGGATGTGCTGTACATGTGTGTGAAAATTTTAGATTGGATCCTGAAAATAATTGTGTGTCCGTGAAGAGATCTGAGTATGATATGGACCATTGATTTGACGTGGTGACCATTTTGAATGGCCTACGAGGGCTGTCAATAAAGTAACGGTCCTTTTTATTTTTTTCAAAAAC
The DNA here is from genome assembly GCF_902500255.1 of Thalassophryne amazonica. NCBI lineage: Eukaryota > Metazoa > Chordata > Actinopteri > Batrachoidiformes > Batrachoididae > Thalassophryne > Thalassophryne amazonica. The sequence continues at coordinate 71,930,736 of NC_047110.1, forward strand.
TATATGGATTTCATTCATATGTTTTACGTCAGACATGCTTGAACCCTCGTGCGCATGCGTGAGTTTTTCCACGCCTGTCGGTGACGTCATTCGCCTGTGAGCACTCCTTGTGGGAGGAGTCGTCCAGCCCTCGTCGGAATTCCTTTGTCTGAGAAGTTGCTGAGAGACTGGCGCGTTGTTTGATCAAACTTTTTTCTAAACCTGTGAGACACATCGAAGGGGACACGGTTCGAAAAATTAAGCTGGTTTTCAGTGAAAATTTTAACGGCTGATGAGAGATTTTGAGGTGATTCTGTCGCTTTAAGGGACTTCCCACGGAGCGAGACGTCGTGCAGCGCTCTCAGCCGCCGTCGTCAGCCTGTTCAAGCTGAAAACCTCCACATTTCAGGCTCTATTGATCCAGGACGTCGTGAGAGAACAGAGAAGTTTCAGAAGAGTCGGTTTCAGCATTTTATCCGGATATTCCACTGTTAAAGGAGATTTTTTTAATGAAAGACGTGCGGACAGGTCCGCGCGTCGGCTCGCAGCTGACGCGACGCTCTGCCACAGGAAAAACACCTCTGTTGAAAGCCTTAAGGACAAGTTGGAACATGTCCTGCTGTTAAACAATTTCTCATATACTCACTCCACTGAAAGCCATCAAAAGCCGCCTGGATTTTACAAATGGTTATCACACGGAGGTGGTTTTTCCCTGTTGCCACCGCACCGCGTCGGCTGCGTCCAGACGCGCGGACCCGTCCGCACGAGTCTTTCATTAAAAAAATCTCCTTAGCAGTGGAATATCCGGATAAAATGCTGAAAACCGACTTCTTCTGAGCTTCTCTGTCTCTCACGACGTCCTGGATCAGTAGAGCCTGAAATGTGGTAGGTTTTCAGCTTCACAGGCTGACGACGGCGGCTGAGAGCGCTGAGCGACGGTCTCGCAGCCGTGGGAAGTCCTTTAAAGCGACAGTATCACCTCAAAATCTCTCATCAGCCGTTAAAATTTTTCACTGAAAACCAGCTTAATTTTTCGACCGTGTCCACTTCGATGTGTCTCACAGGTTCAGAAAAAATTTTGAATCAAACAACGCGCCAGTCTCTCAGCAAACTTCTCAGACAAAGGAATTCCGACGAGGGGCTGGACGACTCCTCCCACAAGGAGTGCTCACAGGCGAATGACGTCACCGACAGGCGTGGAAAACTCATGCATGCGCACGAGGGTTCAAGCATGTCTGACGTAAAAACATATGAATGAAATCCATATAGTTTTTGAAAAAAATAAAAAGGACCGTTGCTTTATTGACAGACCTCGTATAAACAGTCTAGTGAAGACTTCTCCAATGATGAAAACACAAATCGCATGTGTAGCGCAATATATAAAACCTCTGCTCTCAGTTTACTGACATTACTTACATGGTAGAAGCATGATCTCATTAGTTGCTTTACACGGGTCAGGTATAACTCCATGGTTTTGCAAGTTTGAGTGGGGAGCAGAGGAAAGAGGTATATTTTGGTGGATAGTAGAAACTGACTTTTAGAGGCTACAGTCAGAATCTCTGATGTGTCTGCATTTCCGCTGAAAAGGTTTTCTGGAACCCAGTCTCGATGGCCCTGAGGCAATCATGTATTGTCGATAATTTAACAGTCTCACTTGGCTTAAATGTAAAGTGAAGTTGGATGGCATCTGCATATAAATGATACTAATGTGTTGCCCGTGGGGATCCACAGGTTCTAGATTGGGTAGTGGTTATAAAATAGGTAGCTGACATTTTTCAAGGGTGGTAATAATTGTGCAAAATTTCTATAATGAGTTGGAATGACGTGTGAGTCCAGAATGGTTTTAAACCTTAACCTTAGACCTCAACAGTTTTTAGAAGGAAAAACTCAACTTTTTTTTCCTGTTCATTCCATAATTTTTTGAATGTTTGTTTACTGTTAATGTATTTATAAATTGTTAGGTGTTGTTATCTTATGCACGCTATTATTGTTATCATTTTCATTATTATTTTATCAGTATTATTATTATTATTATTATTATTATTATTATTATTATTATTATTACTCTTATTTTATATTACTTCTATTTTATCATTTGATTTTTAAATGGACCACAATGGAAATAAATCTTTTTACTTTCTTTATCATTCATGTATTTTTAGGGTTATATGCACCCTCACACAACATGTACACAGATGGCATTTCTCTTTTAATATAGAACAAAAATCGAGCAGGAGCTTTTTTTTCTGCATTCTGTCCCAAGCAGGTGCCTTTATTTTTCCACACCCACAAACAGACACAGTGGCAGACGACATCAAATGCACTGCAGTTCCCACTCATGGTAATGGCAACATAACACTTAACTAAACTGACTAAACCAATTGAACGACAACACACAATATTCAAAACACTAATAACACTGTTAAAACTATCAAGAACCGCAGTAACAACATTAAAACCCCAAACTCTCATTGCAGCAGAATGTCCACTGTTCATTGTTGTTAGCTAATATCCCTAATTTCTCTAAAAATATTAGTCTTAATAACTTTCCATTTCACAGCATCATTCTTGAACCAAATACCTATACCAAACTTATAACTTATAGAAAATTTCTGCTCTTCCCAATTTCTCTGTGATCAAAGCCACACACACACACACACACACACACACACCACACACACACACACACACACCACACACACACACACCACACACACACACACACACACACACACACACACAACACACACACACACACACCCACACACACACACACACACACAGAGGCCACTAGGTTATATTAATTATATGCATTGTTGAAGCTGTTAAAAAATCAAAAAGAGTAAGGGCTTGAGAATGAAACCCCAGAGACTGCCACAAGATAGCAGGGAGAAGTCAGACACAAAATCACCAATGGAGAAGTGAAACTTTTGCCGTGCGTTATTTGCCAACCCAGTCATGAATTCTCTTTATCAGGTATGGTAATCTACTGCACCAAATGCATGGTTGTGTAAAGGTATAACTTTTACCTGAGTTTTAGAACATCACCACTATGAAACAATCAGAAAATGCTTTTACTCCCCGATTTAGTACATTTCTATGAGGAACGATCTGTCTTTCACTGATAACCACACCTGCTCCTAATTCATCCAGAACTGTTACAATATTACATAGGCAAAACAGAGTTGTTTTGAATTGATCTGTTGTATCAGCATTCATTAATTAATTTTATGCCACTAATCTGGGATCAAGCATCTGATCCCACACTTCTCTATCCTCAGCCACATCCTCTAACTCTTCCTAGGAGACCACGAGGCATTCCCACGCCAGCTGCAAAATATGCCATCTCAGTAATAAGGTCTCTTGATCGGCATATATTGATCTATAGGCAGTGGAGAGTGATCAACACCTACAGTATCTGATGCAGTAACATTCACCAATTTTAATAAGTTTGTCCTCATTTTATGCCCTTTAATTTGATATCTATCTATTTTTCTATCTCTCTCTATCTATCCATCTATCAACCAGGGGTGGACTGTCACTTGGCACTGCCCCTCAAAATATTGAGAAAATATATTACAACATAATTAATAAATAGGAGCTACATAGTTTGCTCAGAGTCAGACTATGTAAGTGCCTCTCAGTCTCAGTATGCATTTAAATTTATTCCAACACTTTATGTCAGTGTTTTTATTAAATTTAATTTTATTTCATTACTAAGAATAAAGCCCACTTTCTGTTTGGGTCATCGGTCATATCAAATCAAATCAAATCAATTTATATACGCCAAATCACAACAACAGTTGCCCCAAGGTGCTTCATATTGCAAGGCAAATGTTGTGAAAGTGTCGTGACACGGACCCACAACAGGGGGCGGTAATGAACGGACAATGGATAAGCCAAAAGTATCAATTTAATGTTGTGAATCGCACAACGACGTACAGACAATAACAATATGGTGGACTGTCAATCATACACCAGGTGACGTGTGGGCAGGCTCGACGATAGAAGACGCCTGGCGAGAGAAGAGCCGGATCTCCACACAGCTTCCACCACCAACGGAGCTGAAGAACACCGGAGCCGCCAAGCCCTGCGCCCCAGGTGGCCGCTGTCTTCAGCAGTCAGACCCGGTACTGCTGGCAGAAAACAGAGACAGTCCTGATGAGTGTGAGTTCGCACACTCAGTAATCCCACAGTCAGTGTTCAGTAAGGAGGAGCACCTCCACTCCAATCACACACTCGTGCAGCTCCTGTCTAACCACTTATCTGGTTGGGGTGTGAAGCGAAGCCGTCGCTGATCACACCAACGCCAATCCCACAGACAAGGACACACCACAGGAAAATGGCTGCAAAGAAGTTCAGATTATTACTCAATGTTTTTGAGTCAGCAGAGAAAATTACCTGAATGGTAGCTGATTTCTCGGCGAGGAGGTGGAGTTGCAGTCCGGCCTTTATGGTTATGGTGATGAGATGAATGAGTGACAGCTGGTGCTGAGGATGAGTGACAGCTGTCACTCCCAGTGGCTCCGGTGCCCTCTCGTGCTTGAAGCCACACTCCAAGCAGGGCGCCATCTGGTGGTGGTGGGCCAGCAGTATCTCCTCTTCAGCGGCCCACACAACAGGACCCCCCCAGGCTTGTCCGGGTGCCGGGCGTAGAATTCGGCCAGGAGGGCTTGGGTCCAGGATGAAGCTCCTCTTCACCCAGGAGCGTTCTTCGGGTCCATATCCTTCCCAGTCCACCAAATACTTCACGATGGTGAAGGGTCCTATAAATCTGTCCTTCAGCTTTTGGGATTCCGTTTGCAGAGGTATGTCCTTTGTGGATAACCAAACAGCCTGCCCGGGCTGGTATGCAGGGGCCAGGGAACGCCGGCGGTCTGCTTGGGCCTTAGCCCTCGTCCGGGCTCTGAGCAGGGCAGAGCGGGCGGTATGCCACACCCGACGGCACTTCCTCAGATGGGCCTGGACTGAGGGCACCCCGACCTCTCCCTCCACTAGCGGAAACAATGGGGGCTGGTACCCCAAACACACCTCAAATGGGGAGAGGCCGGTGGCAAATGAAACTTGGCTATTATGAGCGTACTCAATCTAGGCCAGATGGTCACTCCAGGCCGTCGGGTGCGCGGAGGTCACGCAGCGGAGGGCCTGCTCCAGTTCCTGGTTCGTCCGCTCTGCCTGCCCGTTGTCTGGGGGGGTACCCAGAGGAGAGACTGACGGTGGCCCCCAGTTCCCTGCAGAAACTCCCTCCAGACCTGGGAGGAGAACTGAGGACCACGTCTGAGACAATGTCTGCTGGAATCCCATGCAGACGCACAACGTGGTGGACCAGGAGGTCTGCAGTCTCCTGGGCCGTCGGGAGCTTCGGGAGGGCCACGAAGTGGGCCGCCTTGGAGAACCGGTCCCACTATCGTTAAGATGGTGGGTTGCCCTGGGACGGCGGGAGGCCCGTGACAAAGTCCAGGCCGATATGAGACCAGGGGTGACGAGGCACAGGCAGAGGCTGGAGGAGGCCTTGGGCCTTGTAATGGTCGACTTTGCCCCTGGCACAGGTGGTGCAGGCCTGGACATACTCCCGGACGTCGGCTTCCATAGATGCCCACCAGAAGCGCTGCCGGACCACTGCCATGGTCCTTCGCACCCCTGGGTGACAGGAAAGCTTGGAACCGTGACAGAAGTCAAGGACCGCAGCCCTGGCCTCTGGTGGGACGTACAGTTTGTCCTTCGGACCTGTCCCCGGGTCCGGGCTCCGTGTCAGGGCCTCCCAGACGGTCTTCTCCACGTCCCAGGTAAGGGTGGCCATGACAGTGGACTCGGGGATGATGGTTTCAGGGGGGTCTGACAGCTCGGTCTTGACCTCCTCTTCATGCACCCGGGACAGGGCGTCAGATCGTTGGTTCTTAGTCCCGGGGCGGTAGGTGATCCGGAAGTCAAAACGCCCGAAGAACAGCAACCAGCGGGCTTGCCTGGGGTTCAGACGCTTCGCGGTCCGGATGTACTCCAGGTTCCGATGGTCCGTGAAAACCGTAAATGGTACCGATGCTCCCTCCAACAGGTGTCTCCACTCCTCAAGAGCCTCCTTCACCGCAAGAAGTTCCCAATTGCCGACGTCATAGTTCCGTTCAGCTGGGGTCAACCTGCGGGAAAAGTAGGCACATGGATGGAGAACCTTATCGGACTCCCCGCTCTGGGATAGCACGGCTCCTATCCCTGAGTCAGAGGCATCCACTTCAACAACAAACTGGTGCTTGGGATCGGGCTGCACCAGAACCGGTGCAGTCGAGAACCGGCGTTTCAACTCCCTAAACGCGGCTTCGCACCGATCCGACCAGGTGAAGGGGACTTTTGTGGAGGTCAGGGCTGTCAGGGGGCTAACTACCTGACTGTAGCCCTTGATGAACCTCCGGTAGAAATTTGCAAAACCGAGGAACTGTTGTAGTTTCCTACGGTTCGTTGGTTGGGGCCAATCTCTCACCGCCGCAACCTTGGCCGGATCAGGAGCGACGGAGTTGGAGGAGATTATGAACCCCAAGAAGGACCAAAGAAGTGCGGTGGAACTCACACTTCTCGCCCTCACAAACAGCCGGTTCTCCACAACTGCTGTAGGACCTGACGTACATGCTTAACATGGGTCTCAGGATCCGAGAAAAGATGAGTATATCGTCTAGATATACGAAGACAAACCGATGCAGGAAGTCCCGCAAGACGTCATTAACCAATGCTGGAACGTCACGGGCGCATTGGTGAGGCCGAACGGCATGACCAAGTACTCAAAGTGACCTAACTGGGTGTTAAATGCCGTCTTCCACTCGTCTCCCTCCCGGATCCGAACGAGGTGATAAGCATTCCTAAGATCCAATTTCGTGAAAATTTGGGCTCCATGCAGGGGCGTGAACACTGAATCCAACAGAGGTACGGGTATCAGTTGCTACCGTGATCTCGTTCAGCCCTCTGTAATCAATGCATGGACGGAGTCCGCCGTCCTTCTTGCCCACAAAAAAGAAACCAGCACCCATCGGGGAGGTGGAGTTCCAGATCAACCCGGCAGCTAACGAGTCCCGGATGTAGGTCTCCATTGATTCGCGTTCCGGACGTGAGAGGTTGTACAGCCTGCTGGACGGGTACTCAGCGCCCGGTATCAAATCAATGGCACAATCATACGGACGGTGCGGGGGCAGCGTGAGTGCCAGATCCTTGCTGAAGATGTCAGCAAGGTCGTGGTACTCAGCCGGCACCGCCGCCAGATTGGGGGGGACTAAAACCTCCTCCTTAGCTGTCCAACCGGGTGGAACCGAGGATCCTAAACACTCCCGGTGGCAGGTTTCGCTCCACTGAACCACAACCCCAGATGGCCAATCAATCCGGGGATTGTGTTTTAACACCCATGGAAAACCCAAAATCACTCGGGAGGTAGAAGGTGTTACATAAAACACAATCTCCTCCCTGTGATTCCCAGACACCACCAATGTCACTGGCTGTGTCTGGTGTGTGATTAGTGGAAGAAGGGTGCCATCTAGCGCCCGCACCGACAATGGTGACGGTAAGGCCACTAGAGGGAGCCCAACCTCCTTTGCCCATCTGCTATCCAGCAGATTCCCCTCTGACCCCGTGTCCACCAGTGCTGGGGTGTGAAGGCTTAGATCCCCACTCAGGATCGTGACTGGGATTCGTGCAGATCGTCGGGGTCTCCCCACGTGGGTGTTGTGACCCACCCTTAGCCCAGTCTCTAAGGACGAGTGCTGCTGTTTTGACCATTTGGGGCATTCTCTCTGTGTGTGCTCGGTAGAGCTGCAGAGAAAACACTCTCCACGGATCAGCCTCCTTTGTCTCTGATCTGATCGTTTTTTGGCCCTGCTCGTTTCCATAGCAACGTCAGCAGGGGGAGCTGTTGTCACGTGTCGAGCCCTGGCAGTGGAGCGTGGGGAAGTCGGCTTCCTTTCAGACCCTGGAGGAAGAGGGACGGCTTGTACCTGACCACACCCTTCGTCTCGCTGCCGTCAGTGTTCCGTTAATCGGTTGTCTAACCGTATAACCAGGTCGATAAGCCCATCTAAATCCCGCGGCTCGTCCTTCGCCACCAGGTGCTCCTTAAGGACCAGAGACAGTCCGTTTACAAAGGCGGCGCGGAGCGCAACAGCATTCCAGCCGGCTCGCGCTGCCGTGATGCGGAAGTCGACTGCATACTTCGCTGCGCTCCGACGCCCCTGCCGTATCGACAGCAGCACACTTGAAGCGGTCTCGCCTCTATGAGGGTGGTAGAACACCTGTCAGAACTCCCTCACAAACTCAGTATAAACCGTTAGGAGCCGTGAATTCTGCTCCCAAAGCGCCGTAGCCCAGGTGCGTGCCTCTCCTCGAAGCAAATTTATAACGTAAGCCACCTGGCTAGCGTCTGACGCGTACATGACGGGACGCTGTGAAAAGACGAGCGAGCACTGCATCAAGAAGTCCGCGCACGTCTCCACACAGCCTCCATACGGCTCCGGAGGGCTTATGTATGCTTCAGGGGACGGTTGGGGGGTTCGTTGAACGACCAGTGGAATGTCTGTTTCTGGCACACGGTCAGCAGGAGGAGGTGCTGCAGCAGCGCCCTGAGCACGCGCTTCCACCTGGGCGGTGAGAGCCTCCATCCTATGATTGAGAACACTGACCTGCTCGGTAACTAAGTCCAACCGAGTGGTAAAGGCGGTTAAGATGTGCTGCAGCTCACCCAACACGCCTCCTGCTGGCGCCTGTGCACCTCGCTCTTCCATTGGCTGTTCAAGCGATGGTTGACGCCCCTCGGGATCCATGACGCTGGCCAAGAAATCCTGTTGTGAAAATGTCGTGACACGGACCCACAACAGGGGGCAGTAATGAACGGACAATGGATAAGCCAAAAGTAACAATTTAATGTTGTGAATCGCACAACGACGTACAGACAATAACAATATGGTGGACTGTCAATCATACACCAGGTGACGTGTGGGCAGGCTCGACGATAGAAGATGCCTGGCGAGAGAAGAGCCGGATCCCCACACAGCTTCCACCACCAACGGAGCTGAAGAACACCGGAGCCGCCAAGCCCTGCGCCCCAGGTGGCCGCTGTCTTCAGCAGTCAGACCCGGTACTGCTGGCAGAAAACAGAGACAGTCCTGATGAGTGTGAGTTCGCACACTCAGTAATCCCACATTCAGTGTTCAGTAAGGAGGGAGCACCTCCACCTCCAATCACACACTCGTGCAGCTCCTGTCTAACCACTTATCTGGTTGGGGTGTGAAGCGAAGCCGTCGCTGATCACACCAAACGCCAATCCCACAGACAAGGACACACCACAGGAAAACGGCTGCAAAGAAGTTCAGATTATTACTCAATGTTTTTGAGTCAGCAGAGAAAATTACCTGAATGGTAGCTGATTTCTCGGCGAGGAGGTGGAGTTGCAGTCCGGCCTTTATGGTGATGGTGATGAGATGAATGAGTGACAGCTGGTGCTGAGGATGAGTGACAGCTGTCACTCCCAGTGGCTCCGGCGCCCTCTCGTGCTTGAAGCCCGCACTCCAAGCAGGGCGCCATCTGGTGGTGGTGGGCCAGCAGTACCTCCTCTTCAGCCGCCCACACAACAGCAAAAGCCATATAATAATTACAGAAAAACCCCAACGATCAAAACAACCCCCTATGAGCAAGCACTTGGCGACAGTGGGAAGGACACATTCCATTTCAGATATGACAGTCTGTGTAAGGTCGTAAATTTCACAATCATGTGACCTGAGGTTGAGCCATACAACATCAAACCTTTCCTCGAGCCCCGGTCACACGACACTAACGAAGGACACCGAAACCAAAATGAAGCAAGAAATCTCTGGAAACATTGTTTAACCGTCATCCAGCTTTCTTCCTGTGGCTTGCACTTCATCAGAATTTTCAAACTGCTGAAAAATGTGAATGAATCCCAATGACAACTTCACTTCGTTTGCATTCCATTTTGCTTTGACGGTTTGTCTTGACGGTTCCTCGTAGTTTGCATAGTTCCCATACCATCAGCCATACCATCAGTCTGATTGTCGTTCAATTTCGTCGAATCTCCCAAGTACTACGTTTTGCAGAAACGTTGACAATATCTGAACGGATCAATAACTAAAGATCCGATGAGCTGAACATGACTCATCCATGTGTGGGACGAAAAGCAGCATTTTCATACTGGAAAAAAAAAAAATCATGGCAAGAACGTTTTATCAACTACTTTAACTATTTACGCACGTTGCAGCCGTGAAGACAAAGCTGTTGTTAAAACAACCAGATCTTGCAGCTGCAGGTACTGTGGAGAGCACAGGCTGGCTGCAGACTTAATCACAGGTTGGCGCTTGGTCTGATACCCGTTGTTTGTATGTTTCGTTTTGATTTTGTTTAAAGCATCAAGGTTGCAGTTCGCTTCATTTTTCTTTTGTTACTTTTGGTTTTGTTTTGTTCTTTTATACCCTCGGGACTTGCAGGCTTTTCAGTGATGGGAGAAGTACAGGCTCATTTGTCCACTTTTTCTCAACAATTTGTGACTTTGTGACTTTTTTTCCAGCGATCGCCATGTGCCGTGTGACCGGGCCTTCAAAGCAGCTCATTGTGTCCTCGACCAAGTCATATCATGTTTCATGTTTTTTTATCAAAATTTTTTAGACAAGGGAAAAACACTCTTTCCCAGTGCAGGAGTTTCACTCACCTTCTGTCACTCTGGCTTGAAAAATTATTGTTACGTTTATGATCGCTATGGCCTTTGTCTGCCAAGTCCAACTTGCAGTTACTTTTGTCTTATTTTGTCTGTGTGCTTTTGCAATTGTTACACATCACATCTTTCAAAGCAATGATGAATGCAATGCACTCTTCGCAATCTTGAAATAGGCTTTGTAGTTTTGACTCAAAATGCTTCGCTGGTTGAATTCAAAACAAGAAGCTGGCTGTGGACTAACAAAGCTGCAATACCTGGTTATCGATTGACAACGTTAGATATCAAGGTAGGATATCACAAAATTTGAAGCAAAGATAGCAGCCAAAGCCTTCTGGAGTATTCAAAGCTTTACATCAAAGTGAGGGTCATAGGCTGAATTCAAATCAAGAAGCCAGTGATTTAACAGAATGTGGCAAGCATCTCCATGGTTCAACTACATTAGACATGCTACTATAGCCTAATAATAACACACTGTGAATGGCTGCCTGAACAGTTCTATGCCATGATCATCATTGATTAATTATTGTCATCCAGTGTGTGTGTGTTTGTGTGTGAGTGGAAGAGTTGGCAAGGTTATACACAAATATACACTCTGTTGCCAGTTCACAAGGTACACCTAGTGAAAAGTAATGTAGCCCGGCAGTTAATTCCTAAATCAATACCACCAGCCACCACCGCTGTCAACTCACAGCATTTAGGTATTTCCGAAGCCTAGGAATACACCCTTTGTTATTACATTATTTCCTATCATAATTTTCCAACGGTCCACAGTGCAGTATTAACTATTCGTAAAAAAAATGAAATATGTTTGCTTCAGAATTTATAGCTACTGATGTCATCAGTGTGAACAGAACACTGTGGCGAGAGATCATTTGTATGCAGTAAGCACCTGTGATTCTCATGCAGTATTAATGGTATCATTTCAGTATGCATTGAGTTTGTGTTTGAATATATTTCTGGTACTTATTTAAGAGAATTAAAGGATTTGCATGCACAAAAATATTTTCATGTGAAATCCTTTCATTGTTAGTTGTGTCACAGACAGGTTATGCCGATTTATTCACAGTGTCACTGCACCCATGATGTCTTAACCTTTGCCATTCTCATCTCATTCCTTTGTTACAGGTGCATGAAGATTACATAGATTGACACAAAATCTGTCACTATATTATCGTACCGGATGGAAACGTTAACAATGACAGCAGGAAGATAAGGAAATGGTATTATTAAGTGCTGGTTGGAGCGAGCTCATTGGTATACAGTGCACTGCTTTGTTGGAGGCCATACCCTACGTCTCGGTGCATGACTTGTCTGCTCGCATCACTCACCAACCTATACATTTCAGATTGGCTGACCATCCGTTTGAACTCTAATCGTATTGGTTGACGCCCAGTGACGCGTGTCCGATTAGACGACATTGCCATTTCTTCTCGGTGGCTGCAGTTTGATGAGTTGACCTTTTTGCTTGACATGTCAAGGGGTTTATTTGCTGTTGTTTGTTTAGAGTTTTTGTGACTGAATGTTAAATGACGGATGCGCAGCAATGTGATTGACAATTTCATTTCATAGCCAAATGCCTGTTTTGTTTTTAACGGGTTCGATAGCAGTTACAAGATGGACTGTCTGTGTCTCTGTCCCACAGGATTAAAGAATGGGTTGATCAGATGCAGAAGGAGCTTGTCACCTTGGTAGACACAGCCACAGCTGGGAACAGCCTCACTGAGGTAAAAAAAAAGAAAAAAGCCTATATATTTCTCAGTGAATTTTAGAAAATATTGAATCATACTTGTTTACTGATTGATTGAATTCTTGCATGGAGGTGTACCATTCTCTCCATTTGCATCTCCAGATTTTTTTGAGAAACCAACAATTGTATACTGTGGAACAAAATGATGCAGAGGAGCTTGTGGCGAGAGCGGCCCGGAACATAGAGCAGCTGCTGCGGAAGAGGTCTGCAGCCTTGGAGGTAAGACAGACCTATTTGGAAAAAGCAACTGTCACACCAACTGTCAGTTTTACGTCAGTATCAAAACCAGAAATAACAGCATGTTGTCCAAAAATTGACCGTTGAATGTATGAGTAAAATGCAACAGAAAATATTTCTCTGTATGCCTTTGGCTCAGATGCTGTGCCAACAGTTAAGACCATAAATATTTGGACAATGATTAAAATTTTTGTAATTTTGCTGGTGTGCAAAAACAACTATTGGCATTTGAATACATACCATAATTTCAAGAGTCACACTGGAGTATAAGCTGTACCTTTTTTGTATTATCAGCTCTTTAATTTGGAATGTTTGTACTTTTATTATGAGCATTTATTCTTTTATTATTGGAGTTCATTTTGTTCAGTGCTTTGATTCCTGGGAAAGCCCTATATAAATTATTATTATAATTCATTCATTCGCAATACCTGTATATTCGTTTTGTAAATTGTTTTGTAAATTATTTTGTCAATTGTGTCACGAGCATGGCCCAGGCAGAGGGTCACCCCTTTGAGTCTGGTCTGCTTGAGGTTTCTTCCTCAACTCATCAGAGGGGGTTTTTCCTTACCACTGTTGCCTGTGTGTTTGTTCTGGGGGTTGGTAAGGTTAGATCTTACTTGTGATGCGCCTTTAGGCAACTTTATTGTGATATGGCACAATATAAATGAAAATAAATTGTAAAAAAAATTATACCTGCTAACCCTCAATCAAGGGTCAATGAGAGGGGCTGGAATCGAGATCAGCAGTCAGGGTCCACCCTGGACAGGCTGCCAGTCTATCACAGGGCCACATATAGACACACAAACACATTCACACTCGCACCTACAGTCAATTTAAAGTTTCCAGTTCACTGAACCTGCATGCTCTAGGAATTGTGAGGAAGCAGGAGACCCCAGAGTGAACCAAAACAAAAAATATGGAGAGAATGTACAAACTCCACACAGAAAGGACAAGGGGGAATATATATATATATATGCGTAAAACCTGTGCCAAATCAACATGCAGATCCACCTTGGATTTGCTGTGGCGACCACCTTGGATTTGCTGTGGCGACCCCGAGTGCAAACAAGGGAGCAGCCGAAGAGACTTATATATATATATATATATATATATATATATATATATATATATATATATATATATATATATATATATATATATATATACACACACACACACACACACACTAGTAGTTCACCACCACCACTGTGTGCGAATGTGCAAGTGAATGAATAATGCAACCTGTAAAGTGCTTTGGGTGTCTTGAAAAGCGCTCTATAAATCCATCTCACTATTATATATATATATATATATATATATATATATATATATATATATATATATATATATATATATACATATATATATATATATGGCTAACCAGTAAGCTACCATGCTCACACATTATTAATATTATTATACAACGCATTATAACACAACAGCATAATTTTCAGTATATAACTATATATATAACCAGTTCAAAAATGTGTCCTCTTTCCATGACAAAAACTCCTGTAACAGTGGAATGTGCCGAAAAAGTGGTACGTCCACCTCTTCTGCCATTTCTGTAGTAGTCAAACGACATCCCGGATCAACACAGCATTCAGTTTGGAAATGATCTGGTCATTTCAGCCTGTCAATCGCTGCTCAGAGCGCGGTGTGCCCTCTGCCATTGTGCGCCGTCTTTAAACTGGTTGTAACACTCCTTAATCTGTGTGATCCCCATAGAATCGTCCCTGAAAGCCGTCTGAATCTTCCGAATGGTTTCCACCTGGCTGTCTTTTACAGTTTCTGGAAAAATTTGATGCAGCAAAGCTCCAAATCGTTCAGACATTTTCCTCGCAATGAAAATCCGACGAGGGGGGGTGGACCACTGCTCACTCAAAGTGTGCTCACAGGTGAATGATGCAACCGACAGGCGTGAAAAAACTCACGCATGCGCACGAAGGTTCAAACTTGGCTGATGCAAGCGCACATGATTCAAATCCATATAGTTTTTGCAAAAAATAAAAAGGTTGGATAGTTTTCTAACAGACCTCGTACTGCTGAATATACTTATACCCTTGCATTTTCACAGCCCAAAAGTAACTGAACAAGATGATAGATTTCTTTCAAAGTTGATGGGAATATTACTTTGATATATATCCAGTAGTGATTATATTTTGGTATGTTTGTCAAAGGTTAAGGAAAACATTCTGACAAACATTTCTATTTGTACATCTCAACGACCAAGAAGGCTAAATGGATGATGTAAAGCATATGTTGATCAGTAAAATATTTGCATTTGTATTTGCATATGTCAGATGATGTGTTGGGAAGGTGTCGTAACACGGACCCGCAACAGGGGGCGCAAATGAACGGACAATGGATAAGACAAAGAGTAACAATTTAATGTTGTGAAACGCACAACTGGATACAGACAAAAATATATAATGCCAATTAAACACCAGGTGACGTGCGGCAGGCTCGAAGATAGGAGACCTCTGGCGATCGAAGAGCCGGGACCCACACAGCTTCCACCACCAACGGCCTGAAGAACACCGGAGCCGCCAAGTCCTGAGTCCCCAGGTGGTCACCGTCTTCTGTTGCAGACCCTGGTACTGCTGGCAGAAGATGAAAACAGTTAATGGTGAGTGTGTATCAACACACCCAGTAATCCTTCATCCACAGGTCTTCAGGGAGGGAAAACCTCCACCTCTGATACAGAATCACCCGTGCAGCTCCTGACAGTTGCTCCTTGGATGGAGTGAGAGGCGAAGACGTCGCAGACTCTCACTGCATGCCAATCCAATTATGACAGACTTCAGGAATACGGCTGCACACAGAACAATAATTAGTCTCAAAACAGTATGACTTGCAGAGAATTACCTTAAACGGTAGCTGATTTCTCGGCGAGGAGGTGGAGTAATAATCCGGCTTTTGTAGGGAAGGTGGTGATTGGTTACAGCTGGTGTAAATGAGTGACAGCTGTCACTGTCTGTTGTCTCGGCGCCCGCTCATGCTTGAAGCCCGCACTCCAAGCAGGGCGCCATCTTGTGGTGGTGGGCCAGCAGTACCTCCTCTTCTGGCGGCCCACACAACAGGACCCCCCCCTCAACGGGCGCCTCCTGGCACCCGACCAGGCTTGTCCGGGTGTCGGCGGTAGAAATCGGCCAGGAGGGCCGGGTCCAGGATGAAGCTCCTCTTCACCTAGGATCATTCTTCGGGTCCGTACCCCTCCCAGTCCACCAGATATTGAAAACCCCGGCCCTTCCGACGGACGTCCAGGAGCCGACGAACAGTCCATGCCGGCTCCCCATCGATGATATGGGCAGGAGGTGGTACGGGTCCAGGGGTGCAGAGTGGTGAGGCGTGGTATGGTTTCAATCTGGAGACGTGAAACACTGGGTGAATCGGGCTGAGGATCTTGACTATAGAAAAAGGTCTGATGAACCGGTCTTTGAGTTTCTGCGATTCAACCTGCAGTGGGATGTCCTTAGTTGATAACCACACCTCCTGCCCAGGCTGGTATGTAGGGGCCGGGGAACGCCGGTGATCTGCATGGGCATTAGCCGCAGGTGGGCCTGGTCCGAGGGGACCCCGACCTCTCCCTCCACAAGTGGGAACAATGGGGGCTGATACCCCAAACACGCCTCAAAAGGGGAGAGGCCGGTGGCAGATGAGACTTGGCTATTGTGGGCGTACTCGATCCAGGCCAGATGGTCACTCCAAGCCGCCGGATGCGCGGAGGTTACGCAGCGGAGGGCCTGCTCCAACTCCTGGTTCGCCCGCTCTGCCTGGCCATTCGTCTGTGGGTGATACCCGGACGAGAGACTCACGGTGGCCCCCAGTTCCTTACAAAAACTCCTCCAGACCTGCGAGGAGAACTGGGGACCACGATCCGAAACGATGTCCGATGGTATCCCATGCAGACGCACGACGTGGTGGACCAGGAGGTCTGCTGTCTCCTGGGCCGTCAGGAGCTTCGGGAGGGCCACGAAGTGGGCCGCCTTGGAGAACCGGTCCACTATCGTGAGGATGACGGTGTTGCCCTGGGACGGCGGGAGGCCCGTGACGAAGTCCAGGCCGATGTGAGACCAGGGGCGATGAGGCACAGGCAGGGGCTGGAGGAGGCCCCTGATCTTATGGTGATCCGCCTTGCCCCTAGCACAGGTGGTACAGGCCTGGACATAGTCCCCGACGTCGGCTTCCAGTGACGCCCACCAGAAGTGCTGCTGGACCACTGCCACGGTCCTACGCACTCCGGGATGACAGGAGAGCTTGGATCCGTGGCAGAAGTCCAAGACGGCAGCCCTGGCCTCTGGTGGGACGTAGAGTCTGTTCTTAAGACTGTTCCCCAGTCCGGGTTCCTTGCCAGGGCCTCCCGGACGGTCTTCTCCACGTCCCAGGTGAGGGTGGCCACGACAGTGGACTCGGGAACGATGGTCTCGATGGGGTCTGACAACTCGGCCTTGGCTTCCTCTTCGTGCACCCGGGACAGTGCGTCGGATCGTTGGTTCCTAATCCCGGGATGGTAGGTGATCCGGAAGTCAAAGCGTCCGAAGAACAGGGACCAGCGGGCTTGCCTGGGGTTCAGCCGCTTGACGGTCCGGATGTACTCCAGGTTCCGATGGTCCGTGAAAACCGTGAAAGGCACCGTAGCTCCCTCCAACAGGTGTCTCCACTCTTCAAGAGCCTCCTTCACCGCGAGGAGTTCCCGATTGCCCACGTCATAGTTGCGTTCAGCGGGGGTCAACCTGCGGGAAAAGTAGGCACATGGATGGAGAAGCTTGTTGGACTCCCCGCTCTGGGACAGAACGGCTCCTATCCCTGAGTCAGAGGCGTCCACCTCCACTATGAACTGGCGAGTAGGATCAGGCTGCACCAGAACTGGTGCAGACGAAAACCGGCGTTTCAACTCCCTAAACGCGGCTTCGCACCGATCCGACCAGGTGAAAGGGACTTTAGTGGAGGTCAGGGCAGTCAGGGGGCTAACAACCTGACTGTAACCTTTAATGAACCTCCGATAGAAATTTGCAAAGCCGAAGAACTGTTGCAGCTTCCTACGGCTTGTTGGTTGGGGCCAATCTCTCACCGCCGCAACCTTGGCCGGATCCGGGGCGACGGAGTTGGAGGAGATGATAAACCCCAGGAAGGACAAAGACGTGCGGTGGAACTCACACTTCTCGCCCTTCACAAACAACCGGTTTTCTAGTAACCGCTGCAGGACCTGACGTACATGCTGGACATGAGTCTCAGGGTCCGGAGAAAAGATGAGTATATCATCCAGATATACGAAGACAAACCGGTGCAGGAAGTCCCGCAAGACGTCATTAACCAATGCTTGGAACGTTGCGGGGGCATTAGTGAGGCCGAACGGCATGACCAGGTACTCAAAGTGACCTAACGGGGTGTTAAATGCCGTCTTCCATTCGTCTCCCTTCCGGATCCGAACCAGGTGGTACGCATTCCTAAGATCTAGTTTGGTGAACATTTTGGCTCCATGCAGGGGCGTGAACACCGAATCCAACAGGGGCAACGGGTATCGATTGCGAACCGTAATCTCATTCAGCCCTCTGTAGTCAATGCATGGACGGAGTCCGCCGTCTTTTTTACCCACAAAAAAGAAACCCGCTCCCATCGGGGAGGTGGAGTTCCGAATCAACCCGGCGGCTAAGGAGTCCCGGATGTAGGTCTCCATCGATTCGCGTTCCGGACGTGAGAGGTTGTACAATCTACTGGACGGGTACTCAGCGCCCGATGGCACAATCGTACGGTCGGTGCGGGGGAAGAGTGAGTGCCAGATCTTTGCTGAAGACGTCAGCAAGATCGTGGTACACCTCGGGCACCGCCGTCAGATTGGGGGGGACTTTGACCTCCTCTTTAGCTGTGATTCCGGGTGGAACCGAGGATCCAAGACACTCCCGGTGGCAGGTTTCGCTCCACTGCATCACCACCCCAGACAGCCAATCAATCCGGGGATTGTGCTTCACCATCCATGGAAATCCCAAAATCACTCGGGAGGTAGAAGGTGTCACAAAAAACACGATCTCCTCCCTGTGATTCCCAGACACAACCAAGGTCACGGGCTGTGTCTGATGTGTAATTAACGGGAGTAGAATGCCATCTAGTGCTCGCACCTTCAATGGTGAAGGCAGAGCCACCAGAGGAAGCCCTACTTCCCTTGCCCATCTGCTATCCAGCAGATTCCCTTCTGACCCCGTGTCTACCAGTGCTGGGGCGTGAAGGGTTAAATCCCCACTCAGGATTGTTACTGGGATTTGTGCTGATTTATGGGTTTTCCCCGTGTACATATTATGGCCCACCCTTAGCCCAGTTCCTAAGGATGGGCGTTGGAGTTTGATCGTTTGGGGCAGTCTTTTAACATGTGCTCACAAGAGCCACAGAAAAAACACTCCCCGCGGGCCAGCCTCCTTTGTCTGATATTTGATTTTAATTTGGCCCTGCTCGTGTCCATAGCTTCGTCAGCAGGGGGGGCTGTTGCCACACGGAGCCCTCTGGCAGTGGAACGTGGGGACGACGACACCCTTTCGGACCCGGAGGAAAGAGGGATGGCTTGAGCCCGACCACGCCCCCCGGCCTGCTCCCGACGGTGTTCATTCAACCGGTTGTCTAAGCTTATAACCAAATTGTTAAGCCCGTCGAAATCTTGCGGTTCCTCCTTAGCCAGCAGATGCTCCTTCAGGACCGGAGACAGTCCGTTCACGAAGGCGGCGCGGAGCGCAACATTATTCCAGCTGGACCTCGCAGTCGCGATGCGGAAGTCGACTGCATAATCAGCTGCGCTCTGGCGCCCCTGTCTCATTGACAGCAGCACGCTCGAGGCGGTCTCGCCTCTGTTGGGATGATCAAACACCTGTTTGAATTCCCGTACAAACCCAGCGTATGACGTCAGGAGCCATGAATTCTGTTCCCAAAGCGCCGTAGCCCAGGCACGTGCCTCACCTCGAAGCAAATTAATCACATAAGCCACCTGGCTGGCATCTGATGCGTACATAACTGGACGCTGTGCAAAAACGAACGAACACTGCATTAAGAAGTCTGCGCACGTTTCGACACAGCCTCCGTACGGTTCTGGAGGGCTTATGTAAGCTTCAGGGGATGGTAGGGGGGTTTGTTGAACGGCCAGTGGAACGTCTGTCTGTGGCCCAGGGCCAGCAGGAGGAGTCACTGCAGCAGTGCTCGAGTCGCGCGCTTCCACTCTGACGGTGAGAGCCTCCACCCTCCGATTGAGGACTGCATTCTGCTCGGCTACCAGATTTAACTGAGCGGTGAAAGCGGTAAGGATTTGCTGCAGATCACTTACCACGCCTCCTGCTGACTCCTGCGCTCCTTGTTCTCCCATTGGCTGTTCAAGCTGTGGTTGACGCCCCTCGGGATCCATGACGAATGGCCGAGAAATCCTGTTGGGAAGGTGTCATAACACGGACGCAGGGGGCGCAAATGAACGGACAATGGATAAGACAAAGAGTAACAATTTAATGTTGTGAAACGCACAACTGGATACAGACAAAAATATATAATGCCAATTAAACACCAGGTGACGTGCGGGCAGGCTCGAAGATAGGAGACCTCTGGCGATCGAAGAGCGGGGACCCACACAGCTTCCACCACCAACGGCCTGAAGAACACCGGAGCCGCCAAGTCCTGAGTCCCCAGGTGGTCACCGTCTTCTGTTGCAGACCCTGGTACTGCTGGCAGAAGATGAAAACAGTTAATGGTGAGTGTGTATCCACACACCCAGTAATCCTTCACCCACAGGTCTTCAGGGAGGGAAAACCTCCACCTTTGATACAGAATCACCCGTGCAGCTCCTGACAGTTGCTCCTTGGATGGAGTGAGAGGCGAAGACGTCGCAGACTCTCACTGCACGCCAATCCAATTATGACAGACTTCAGGAATACGGCTGCACACAGAACAATAATTAGTCTCAAAACAGTATGACTTGCAGAGAATTACCTTAAACGGTAGCTGATTTCTCGGCGAGGAGGTGGAGTAATAATCCGGCTTTTGTAGGGAAGGTGGTGATTGGTGACAGCTGGTGTAAATGAGTGACAGCTGTCACTCTCTGTTGTCTTGGCGCCCTCTCATGCTTGAAGCCCGCACTCCAAGCAGGGCGCCGACTGGTGGTGGTGGGCCAGCAGTACCTCCTCTTCAGCGGCCCACACAACATGATGAAGTCATGCATAGTCAAATACACCACTGCAGACATATGTATATTTAGTTGTACATTTATATTGTGGTGTGCAGAGTGGGCAGAGTATGCATCATCCCACTGATGCCTTTCATTAAGCCTTTTAAAAAGTGTGACTTTTTAATAGAAAGGAAGTGTTTGACTGTTCATAAACACTCTGCATTGTGTTTGTAAAGCAAACATGCTGGTATTCTTATTACGTTCCCAATAGAGTGCATCCAGAAAGTATTCATAGCGCTGCATTTTGTCCACATTTTTTTATGTTACAGCCTTTTTCCAAAATGGATGAAATTATTTTTTTTTACTCAAAATTCTACACACAATACCCCATAATGACAATATGAAAATAATTTTTTGGGGATTTTAAACTGCCCAAAGATAGGTGTGCCAAGGTTGTGGCATCATATTCAAAAAGACTTGAGGCTGCAATTGCTGCCAAAGGTGCATCAACAAAGCATTGAACAAAGGGTGTGATTACTTTTGTACTTTTTTGTTGTTGTTGTTGTTGTTGTTTTTTAAATAAATTTGCAAAAATGTCAACTCAACATTTTTCATGTTGTCATTATAGTGTGTGGTGAGTAGAATTTTGAGAGGAAAAATGAATTTACTCCAATTTGGAATAAGGCTGTAACATAAGAAGAAAGTGAAATGCTGTGAATATTTTCTGGAGGCACTGTATATGGCACCATCGGATGTTCATAAGCAGCAAGAAGAAAATTGGCTCTGCAGCTTTAACCAAGTGTCAGAGCACAGATGGTGCTGTGAGAGTGTGTGTGTGTGTGTGTGTGTGTGTGTGTGTGTGTGTGTGTGTGTGTGTGTGTGTGTGTGTGTGTGTGTGTGTGTGTGTGTGTGTGTGTGTGTGTGTGTAGGTGGGGTGTCATATAACCTGATGCTGTCAGCCCATCCAACCCTCCCCACAACATCGATCACTTCTTGCTCTTTAATGTGTCTGCGTCACATTGTCTTCTATGAGTACCCTCAAGGCACACTGATATTGGATTCTCTGTCATAAAGTGCATGGATGGAAGGATAACTGAATGAATGAATGATGGGAAAGGGAGACAAATAAAGGGACATGACAAATGCATGAATTAATGGACAGATAAATTGAGAAATTTGTGCACATTGGTTTAACTTGAGGTGTTAAACCAGGTAGCTCAAGGTGTCACAGGGTTTCCAACAGGAGTTGTGTGCGTGTCTGCAGGCAGAAAGTATTGCTTTAACTGATTTCAAAATATGTCTTAATGAGTTCAGAGCTCTTTCAAGATTGCCCCAATCTGGGTCTGGATATGATCTCATTATTTTACCTTTGAGAGACAGTGTATTTTTACTGCAAAGTAAAGTATTAAAGCAAGGCTCTATCCTCGTGAATA
Organism: Thalassophryne amazonica; assembly: GCF_902500255.1. Classification (NCBI taxonomy): domain Eukaryota; kingdom Metazoa; phylum Chordata; class Actinopteri; order Batrachoidiformes; family Batrachoididae; genus Thalassophryne; species Thalassophryne amazonica. Next base: position 71,952,959 of record NC_047110.1, read on the forward strand.
TCTGCAAATCTGCAGGAAATGAGCCATATTTGCATCTGGTGGGCATAAATACACTAGTTCACAAGATTTGGACTATTCAAGGAAACCTGATTGCTCTCATCTGCAGTAATTTCAAAGAATAGATTCCAAGGATCTGAAAAACAGTAAAGATGTAAGCATCATCTCCACTCAAATGCCAGTCTAATTAAGTGGTAAAAAGTAATATCAACCACATACAAATTAAATTAGCAAGTTACCAAAATAAAGATAAATAATTAAATAGTTTTTCATTAAATTTCAAAGACCCCTCTGAATATAAATTATTACAGTTTGCCCTCAGAAAAATCATAATTTTAAGACACACAGAGGCATTCCATATTAAATCAGAGCGTCCAGTGATGTGCTCCTACAATGTATACAGTGCATTCAGAAAGTATTCACAGCGCTTCACTTTTTCTACATGTTGTTATGTTACAGCCTTATTCCATAATGGAGTAAATTCATTTTACCTCAAAATTCTACACACAAACCCATAATGACAAAGTGAAAAATGTTTTTTGAGATTTTTGCAAATTTATTAAAAATGATAACATTAAGAAATCACATGGACACAAGTGTTCATAGCCTTTTCCATGGAGTACAACACTGAGTTTGTGTTTTTGCTGATCATTGTTGAGATCTTTCTCCGGCTTAATTGGTGTCCACCTGGGGTAATTTCAATTGATTGGACATGATTTGGAAAGACACACCTGTCTACATAAAAGGTCCCACAGTTGACAGTGCATGTCAGAGCAAAGACCAAGCATGAAGTCAAAGGAATTGTCTGTAAACCTCCAAGACAGGATTGTCTTGAGTCACAAATGTGGAGACCATCTGTAAATGGAAGAAGTTCAGATCCACCAGGACTCTTCCTAGAGCTGGTGGACCGTCTAAACTGAGTGATCTGGGGAGAAGGGCCTTAGTCAGGGAGGTGACCAAGAACCCGATGTGCACTCTATCAGAGGTCCAGCATTCCTCTGTGGAGAGAGGAGAACCTTCCAAAAGTACAACCATCTCTGCATCAATCCACCAATTAGGCCTGTATGGTAGAGTGGCCAGACGGAAACCATTCCTTAGTAAAAGGCACATGGTAGCCTGCCTGGTTTGCCAAAAGGCCCCTGAAGGACTCTCAGACCATGAGAAACAAAATTCTCTGGCCTGATAAAACAATGATTGAATTCTTTGATGTAAATGCCAGGTGTCATGTTTGGAGGAAATGAGGCACCATCCCTACAGTGAAGCATGGTGGTGGCAGCATCATGCTGTGGGGATGTTTTCAGTGGCAGGAACTGGGAGACGTGTCAGGATGAGGGAAAGATGAATGCAGCAATGTACAGTAACATCCTGGATAAAAAACTGCTCTAGAGCGCTCCAGATCTCAGACTGGGGTGACGGTTCATCTTTCAGCAGGACAGTGACTCTAAGCACACAGCTAAGATATCAAAGGAGTGGCTTCAGGACAACTCTATGCATGTCCTTGAGTGCCCCAACCAGAACCCAGACCTGAATCCGATTGAACATCTCTGGAGAGATCTAAAAATGGCTGTGCATTGACGCTTCCCATCCAACCTGATGGAACTTGAAAGATGCTGCAAAGAGAAATGGACAAAACTGTCATCATATTCAGGAATAGGACTTGGGACTGTATATTGCTGCCAAAGGTGCATCAAAAACTATTGAGCAAAAGGTGTGAATATTTATGTACATGTGATTTCTTAGTTTTGTATTTTTAATAAATTTGCAAAAATAATAATAATAAAATAAAAACATTTTTCATGTTGTCATTATGGGGTGTTGTGAGTAGAATTTTGAGTGAAATAATTAATATTCTCCATTTTGGAATAAGGCTGTAACATAGCAATATGTGGAAAAATGAAGCTCTGTGAATACTTTCCAGATGCACTGCATACTATAAACACTAGATACTACAGTAGTTCTGTGTCTTGAATAGAGTGGGTAGTGCAGTGGGATTATGGGTTTTTGGCTACCAGTACATAGATATGGGACCTGTCTTTGTCTTTGGACAGGACAAGACACTTCATCTCCATTGTCCCAGTCACCCCAGCTATAAATGGGTTGTGGCCTTGGCTGGGATAGTAACCGTAATGTCGGACTGGTGGTCCTTCAAGGGTGACTCATAAACTACTGTTTACTTATTGCAACTGAATTTGGGAATAAACGCAGGCAGTAATTGGCCTCAGCACCTATACAGATCATAAGCCTCTTTCACACTGGGCCTGCTTCGAGCTGCTTCATGTGGCATCATGATTACACAGGATTGTCTGCATCAGTTGCGCGTAGCAGGGGGTCGGCGAAGCTTGAGGTGAGAGATGTTATTTTTTGGAGTCGGTGTCATGTCGCCCTTTGAGTCCCTCATGGTGTTGTGGTGTTGAGCTGCATAAACTTGGCACTAGGTTAGCATCAACATGGCGTCGTCATGATGCCGCATGACGCAAGTCAATGCAGGCCCAGTGTGAAAGGGGCTTTAATTGTCTCATAGAATTGAAACTACCCTTTAAAATTTTGATTAATTTCATGCATTTTGCAAAATGAGCCAGCGGGTCTAATTTTGTAGAAACAGTCATGCATGGATTAAGATGAAGTCATGATTAGACCTCATTTCATGTCAGCATGTACAGTTTTGAACCTTTGTTAAGATTAAATTCCATCTATGGTATTCCAAAATGTAATGAGATCAGGTAAGGGTAGTTAAGGCAGGGATATACATGTGTAGCTGGTCCTCGGGCGCCTAAAGGCGACTTCTGCTCCTAACTGGCAATTAGGATGGGTTAAATGCAGTAATCACATTTCATTGTGCAGGGAACATGTTCCTTTGTGCATATGACAATAAAATTCTTTGAATCCTTGAATCCTTTGAATAACATATACCTTTCCTCTTGCAAGGCTATGTAAATGCCTTACATAACACACACACACACACACACACTCACTCACATATATTTCACATATCCTCTGATTATCACCAAGATTAACCAAAAATCTATGGACTGATTTTCATGAACTACAGACAAGCAAACAAATGTGTGACAACATAATCTTGGCAGAGACAATATCAAGACACTAGCAAATCTAAATCACAGCTGGATATACATTCACAGCTGTCAGATTGGGTCTGGGAGCATGTGTTCATGTCATATTTTGTTGTATCCACCCCACCATGGAACCCACCTGGGATCTGGATGGCACCCACAGAGTCAGTCAGCTGATCCATCCCCATGTCTCGAAAGTAACTCAGTTTATTTTTGTGGGGTGGTACGAGGTGGGCACTGATTTTAGCAGGGCTGGCATGAAGTACCAAGCACACACATGCAAAAAATTACATATCACACTAGATTACTTGATAAAACTAAAACATAACCGATCAATCAGGTTGAAAGCTACCACAACAGAGGGTCTAGGGTCCTTCATAGCAAGCCCTCAAGCAGGCAAACAATTTGTCCCCATCTCTCAAAAGTAATGCTACGTTTACACATAACAACGACAAGTCACGAATGCCACGAAGTACACATTCTTGGCCGCTGATCACGAATGTGATGATTCGGGGCAGAGGCATCAGGTGTCCTCAGGAACTGCTGCAACCTGTTACCACACGTTACGATTAATGGCACGTGTTGCTGGAGAATTATCAGGAACCATTACACACGGTCAAGAATAGTGTTCTGCGTTGTTGCGCACTATTGCGTGTAACAGCGCATCGTTAAGTTCTGTCACATTGTGAACTAGATGAATTGTCTCCACACACACACACCCATATTCATCCACCCGAATTCAGATCGCTCCAGTTTTTCAGAAGAACTTTGTGACTGCATGCGTAGTTGGGCTCTGTGCCATGGAGTGGCGCAGAGAGGAGGAGGAGGACAGAGCCAGAAGTGTGGCTTCATGCGGGTCTCGTCTCGTGCATTTTCCCAAACATCAGGCACATGCAGCAGGTGGAACACCTGCAGGAGTGCGCTGAGGAGCACTGAAATGAGACTTATCCGACTTGGTGTCAGCAATCAAACAGAATGCGGTGCAGCAGGGTTTAATTGTGTGCACGCTTCTTCCTCCGCCGGACTGGAGGAGGTGCAGAGATGTCTCCTCTCGCTCCTCTGGTTGCTCAGACTCGTTCTCTCGCTCATCGGTTACAACAGCAGGTGGAACACCTGCAGGAGCGTCCTGAGGAGCTTCAGCAAGAACTGTGGAACGACATTTGGAGCCGAGTTTAATTGTGCGCACGTGACAGAAACTGATTCGTCGTGGCGCACAGTGAAATGTGACGCCGCATTACAAGTCATGTCAAAACTTGACAGTTTCCGTGTCACTTCGTAATAACGCGTGACAGTTTGGGCTCCAAAAACCATCACAGGAACCACTATGAACGTTGTCACGTTCTATTAAGGATCACTACTCATCAAGACGGATCAATACACTCAGTTGCGACCTCCACGACGTGAGACGAAATGAGGGTGATGTGTGACATTTGTGGAAGATTTTTTGACAGGCAAAAACATGCTCCACGAATATCAAGAATATCACGCACCAAAACGCACTATTAAGAAACCTATTCAGATGCGTTAAGTCACATTAAGAATGTCAGGAATGTGTCACGAATGACAGAAAAATGACATTCATAACGCGTCTTGGTTATGTGTAAACGCACCTTAACCATCCATCTGCTGTAGTAAGTTTAAACATGGATGTCCTCTTGGCCTTTGGGGTCCTCATTAAACACTGAGGCACCTATGTGATGGCTCATGCTTGGAGAAATATGCCACATGGCCAAAATGTCAACACTTTGGCTCCCTCACAATGCAACTCACACTCCTCATTTTAGAGTGTACTCACACTAGACCAGACATCTTCAACTCATTCCACAAAGGGTCGAGAGGGTGCAAGTTTTCTTTACAACCACCCACTCCACCAGGTCATTTCACTGATTAACATCACTTTGAGCAGATGGAATCAGTTATTCAGTGAAATGACCTGGTGGAGTGGGTGGTTGCAAAGTAAACATGCACCCTCTCAGCCCTTTCTGAAATGAGTTGAAGACATCTGCACTACACCCATGTGTCTTGGACCATGGACAAGTACAACATTCCCCATACGCTCACATTGCATTGCATGTTCCATAATATTTGTTTTGAGGAAGAATGCTTTCTGAAACACCACAATAATGGAGTATATCACTGGAAGACGAAATAATTTAGTCCTATTCCGATTGGTTTTATGTGCGCATCACAATGGCTTAGTGGTTAGCACTTTTACCTCACAGCAAGAAGGTGATGGGATCATTTCCAGCCTGTGGCCTTTCTGTGTGTAGTTTGTGTATTCTATACATTTGCGTGGGTTCCCTCCGGGTGCGCTGGCTTCTTCCCACATCCAAGCACATACAGGTCAGGTGAATTTGAAACTTTAACCTATCCGTAGGTGTATGTGTGGGTATGAATGTGTTTGTCTGTATATATGTGGCCTTGTGACAGACTGCCGTCCTGTCCAGGGTGTACTCAATCTCACACCTTATGACTGCTGGGTTAGGCTACAGCCCCCCGTGACTCTTAATTGGAGTAAGAGGGTATAGGAAATGGATGGATGGATGGTTTTATATGGGGAGGTAATGAAAGAACTGGTCCAGTCCCCAGAGCACCTCTGTAAGTCTGGCCAGGAACAAAAAGTGCACTGTCCCTGACCACTGTTCAAACAAGTCAAACTAGTCAAACAAACTGGATTTTGGGAGTCAAACATACTTGGGTTTCATTCCAGTGTTACCCAAGGATCCTCTAAAGAGACCTAGTACAAAAGATATCATGTCAACACCTTTGCTTACTGGTTAGCATCCAAGTCTCACAACCACACAATAAGACTGGAAGCACCAGGACTCTAAAGACTTGAATCTTTGTACTCCTGCAAAGGCATTGTCATATGTCCAGTGACCTCATGACTCCATAAGCTCTTTCCACATTGATTTCAAAAGCCAAAATCTCAGAGACATGAATGTCACTGCTGAGATATTTCTACAAGTTTAGCACTTTTACTGCATACACATAATTGCTGATAACAGAGTCCAGAAAACCCTGGATTGGAGTGTCTGGGTTTGTGATTGTACTGGTTTAAGACAGCAATCCAGGCTTCAGTTACTTCAATTTCAATTCATTCATTTTATATAGCGCCAAATCACAGGAGCTTCACACAAAACAATTCAGCCAACAAAATAAAATGAATTAAAAGATTAAAAATCATAGTAAAAGAGTAAAAAAGTAAAAAGCATCGTAACATAATATGCCAGTATGCTAGCCATACAAAAGGTAAAATAAGTACATCTGCGTCAAGTCTGGACTTGAAAGTCTCTACAGAATCTGACTGTTTTATTGACACAGAGAGATCATTCCACAGAACAGAGGCACAATAAGAGAAAGCTCTATGACCCGCATATTCACCTTAGGGACACAAAGTAGTCCTGCATCCTGCAAACGCAAAGCCCGGGCCGGTACATAGGGTTTAATTAGGTCAACTAGGTAGGAAGGTGCTAGTCCATGAACAATTTTATAGGTTAGTAGCAGAACCTTAAAATCTGATTTCACAGGGACAGGAAGCCAGTGAAGAGATGCCAAAATGGGTGTAATATGGCCAAACTTTCTGCTTTGTGTCAAAAGTCTGGCAGCAGCATTTTGAACCAACTGGAGACCCCTAATGCTGGACTGCGGTAAACCAGAAAATAGAACATGGCAATCATCCATTGTAGAAAAGACAAACACATGAATCAGGGTCTCAGCATCAGCCATAGACGGGATGCAATATGCTGATCAAGATTCCAAATTACAGTGATAGTATTTGTCCTTCAGGTTTATCAGACAAAGGTTAACTGTTCCTCATTAAGCTTTGAAATCAGAACGGAGTTAGTCTCAGCGTCGGCATCGTTAGAGATAGCCTCAGGCGCTTCAGCCACTTTCACTGAGTTGACACCAGCTTTCAAACTTTCTTCACCGCTCTGTCTGTCTCTGTCTCTGCATCTTTGTTCTCTCACTTTACATTATGGATGAACTTTGAAATGTTGCATTTGGCAGAGCCACAGGTGTCAGAAACAAGTATGTGTCTCTTCCTGCTTCCATAAATACATGTGTGGTACAGCGGAGCATGTATTTTTAATGAATACTTGTTATGAGCATTCCCTTTATCACAGTTTCTGCAGTGTTTGCTGATGTTTGAGCTGTACTTGACAACAGCTGTCAAGCAGAACTTCACAATCCACTCATTAAATCATAAGCATTTTGTAATGTTACTGGTTTTATTATTTTTGACACTGTTACTGCGGTGATTACATATACGTTCTGAATATTAATATGACAAATGCCTCCTTTCAGTGATGTTATTTCTGTGTCATTGGAGTTCATCATCATTTCTTCTGTGTACCTGAATGAACCAGTTATTTTGTGTACTCTTTTTTGTTTTGTTTTTTCCAGTTATGGTTTATTTTTCATATTTCCCCAAAACTAAGGTTATGTGACCAATTTGCTCAAATCTTTAATCAGCTATAATGCACAGTACATCACACTGAGATGGTGTTGGATGAGAATTTTGCTGATTGCTTCAGTAATGTATTTCCCATGCTAAAAACCATTTATTACTGATATTACATCGTGTTTGATGTCTGGAAAGTTTTACTTTCATCACAACATAACTGGCTAATTGCTCTGGGTCCCCAACCTTAAGAGTTGTATTAAGATTACTGTAGTTTCATAATTATCATAATCATTGCAGTTTGTTGTGTTGACATTGTGGAACATTTAAAATCTTGTGATGAGGTTTGTTACAATAAACTGCATGGGGAGATGGACCCTGTCTGTTCTTCCTGAAGTCTATGATGAGTTCTTTTGTCTTATCAATGTTCAGGGTCAGGTTGAACACCAGAGTGACAGTTCCTCCACCTCAGCCCTGTACGCGGTCTCATCCCCGTCTCAGATGAGTTCAACCACTGTGGTATCATCTGCATATTTTATAATGTGGGTGATTGGGTGGGTTGGAGAGTCGTCATAGGTGTACAGGGCGTATGGTAGAGGGCTCAGAACACAGCCTTGAGGGGAACCAGTGCTGAAAGTGAGTGTGGAGTGGTGGGGGCCGAGTTTCACAGACTGTGGGCAGCTTGTCAGAAAGTTTTTAATCCAGTTAAAGGTGGGGAGGGGGATCTGTTATTTCATCAGTTTGGTTATGAGAATATCCGGTATGATGTTGTTGAACACTGAGCTGTAGTCCACAAAGAGTATCCTCACATAGCTTTTCTTATTCTCCTGGTGGCTCAGTACTATGTGGAGAGTGAGGGAGATGGTGTCGTCTGTAGACTGGTCCTGTAAGCAAATGGATGGGGGCAAGGCAGGGGGGAGGGAGGCAGTCTCTGATGTTCTGGGAGACTGATTGCTCCAGCGCTCCAGGCACTTCATGATTACAGACGTCAGGGCGATGGGTCTGTAATCATTCAGGCTGTCTATGACAGGTTTTATGGGGATGGGGATGATGGTGGAGGCCTTCAGACATCAGGTTGAAGAGTTTAGTGAGGATCCTTGCCAGTTGGTCTGCACACGCTTTAATCACCACCCTTGGGATACCGGCAGGGCCAGCACCTTTCCTGGGGTTCAATGCTCTTAGATTTTTTCCTCACCTCATGCTCCTGGAGAGAGAGGGGTGAGGTGCTGGAACCAGTGGGAGACAGTGACCGCAGGTGTGTGATTGGTGGTCTTGAACCAGGAAAAGAAGCTGTTTAGCTCCTCTGCCAGTGTGCTGCAAATGCTGGAGGATATTTGGGGGGAGTGTAGATAGTTAGGGCCTGGATGCCCCTCAACATTTGACGTGGGTTACTGTCCATCAGGTATCCCTCTATTTTCCTCTTGTCGGAGTCCTTAGCCTGTTTGATGTCCCTCCTCAGGTCAGCTCTGATGGTGCTGTAGACTGTACTGAAGGCCAAGCTACCAGATCTGATCAGCGTCTGGTCTTCCTTTGTCATCCAGGGCTTCCTGTTCAGAAAGACCCAGATGTATTTGTCCTCTGATGTTTTCTACACAGCACCTACTGTAGAAGAGGACATACTCTGTCCAGGTCCTGATCTTCAAAAATGCTCCACCCTGTTCAGGCAAAGCAGTCCTGCAGCTGGGTGAGGGCATTTTCAGGCCAGGCTTTGATGGTTTGGGTCGCTGGTTTTGTTTACCTGCTGAGGGGGGTGTAAACTGAAAAGAGGAGCAGAGAGGTGGTCTGACTGTCCAAGGTGGGGGAGGGGGTCCTTCTGTAGACATGCTTTATGTTGGAATAAACATGATCAAGTATGTTATCTCCCCTTGTTGCACATTTGTGGAATTTGGGAAGAACTGTTTTGAGGCATGCTTTATTAAAGTCCCCAGCAATGATGTGCATGCTATCCGGGTGAACCCTCTGTTGTGTAGACACCATGATCTGAAGCTGGCTGGGGGCCATGCTAACGTTAGCATCGGGGGTTATGTAAACAGCAGTCACAATGGCTAACGTTAGCACCCATGGTAGGTAGAAGGGTCCGCACTGGACAGACATGGCCTCTTGGTCCGGTGAGCAGTGAGTGTCTGTTACTCTATTGTCCAAGCACCAGTCCTCAAGCATGTAAACACAGAGTCACCCTCCTATACTCTTAGCGGAGGCTTCGTTCATAGTGGTGAATGGTGCGGACTGCGAGCTCCACTGTGGCATTGGGGTTATGCAGGCACAGCCAGGGTTCACTAAAAATCAGCAGACAACACTAACAGAGGACGCTGTTGTAGGCGATCTGTGACTGTAGCTCATCCGTCTTGTTTGCAAGAGATCTTGAGTTTGTGTGGAAGATAGATGGATAGGTAGATGGATGGAAGATAGAGTGGAGGTCTGTGCGGCTGGTTCCTTAACTGGCCTAGCAGGGCCGCCTGGCATCCACATTTCTGCTTCCTCTCCCTGCTAGGCCCGATAACAAGCCATAAGCTGCCTGGCGGTTTCGCCATCTCTGGTGGAATGTTGTGCGTCCATAAAAAGGCAGCAGTAACTTCCATTTTTGCCTGAAATTCAATGTGTATCAGGTCTTGGCAACTGTAGATGGGACACTGTGGCATGTTTGTGTCAGGAGAAGAATAATTAAATAAACTATAAAACACACAAAGGTGCAAAATGGCAGGGAACCTCAAGCCGCTGTATCTGTAGGCACCGGCATGTTACATGAGTTAAGAGAGTTTTAAAAAGAAATGGTTTGTACCATTTGTCATACTTAGTTATCAGAACTACAGGGTAACATATATCACATAGAATCCAATGCATGTCGACATTGTTTAACCTTTACTTTGCAGACCAAGCATTCAGCATAGTCAAAACTATTCCATTTATTAATCCTGTCAGCTCACTCAATAATTTGCAGCACTTTTTTACTAAAATTGGAGCAACTTTAACTTTTGACCCTTGTACAAACTGCAATTGACTTTTGTCACCATAGTGCAAATTTTGCATTTTTCATCACCACTCATGCCTTCTTAGTGAAGTTGCACAGAGATAATTTTCTTTTAACAAAACAGATCAAATCTATGCTTGAATCTCCAATGGGCCTTCTGGCAAATTGTAGTTGAACTTTTAAGTATTCTTTTATCTCTCTCTCTCCCTATACCACTTCATCATGAAGCTTTATAACTGGAGATACAAAATGCAGAATTTGCACTGTGCACAATTTCTCCAATCACAGCCACAGAAAAACTTCTGTGTTGTCTGGGTGTCTTGGTGGCTTTCCTCTCGAATATCCTTCTTATACAGGCAGTTTTTGAGAACTGTCTACTCCACACAGATTTACCACAGAGTGCCATACTGTTTGTGTTTCTTCATAATTCATGTCAATAAAGTCCAAGGCAGAATCAGTGCCTTGACAATGTTCAAGTATCCATCCCCTGACGTGTCTGAAGAAAACTGGATATAAAAGTGATGTTTTACATGTGCTATACTAAAAGGGGCACTTACTTATTCACGCCATTATTTTGGCTTTTATCATTTTAGATTTCAATTTATTTTAATTAATGATGTAGAGATTAATTTTAACAGAGTTTAAAGGGCATAATTTTCGAAATTTTAATGTACTAAGCCTGAATTTTTTGTTTTGTTTTTTCATGTCCTAAAACATTTCTAACATGTAAAAGCTCAAGGGGGCAAACACTTTTCACACCATTATATATATATTTTTTTTCCTGGTTTCAAATCTGCCTTTTCTTCTTGTAGATGTGGAGTTGTGTCAAGAGGGGCATCTGGCATAAAATGTGTGTCACATCAAGATGCAAATCTATAATAATATGCATTTTAATGTGGCTGTGGCAGTTCTGAGTAAAGAGAAACAGTTGAAATATGCATAACTTTTAGATATTTATCACGTATTTATTTATGCACTTAGATTTCATGCCTTAGAATACTGTACTGTGGAGTTGGACATGCAGCCAAATCCACAACGGCCATCTGCTTTAGATTGTCAAGATGGAACCCTAAATATACCGAAAACCGTTACACAGACTGATTTGACTGGATGAGGAAGGAGATAGAGACAGAATTAACTTTTGAATCTTAGAAAAGCTGTTGACCATATTGTGAAAATGCCTAAGGCCTGAGCCATTCGCTCCGTCTTCTTCGCCAGCCTGTCTTTCTGCGTCTATGGTAATTACAAGCTTAATTATTGATGCTATAGAAGAGTTTAGGCAAAAGACAGACTAATAAAGTAGCGAAGACAGGAAAAAAAATGACATCTGATATCACACCGGTGTCTGCAGTCTGACTTTCTTAGCAACAAGCACAAACATATGCGCGCCTGTTTCTTTCCACTCCTGTTTCAACAGCCTGTGTGAGGTGGATGTATGTGTGAGTCAGTGCAATTGCCTCTGTGTACCGAGGTGAAGGGTTCTATCCAGTGACTAATGAGCCAGTCCAGAACACTACTTAGAGTAATACTTCACCCAGCAGCACTAAAGCTCTGCAGGACACAGGTGGCCCAGTGTGAGAGTGTCGACACTCAACTAAAACATTTCTACTTTTTCTAATCTGGATGACGATTGTTGACGACTTCATAAATTAAAAGTATCTTGGAAAACAAATGTTTTGATAATTTTGGATTTGTTAATCCCATGCTCAACACTGGAATAATTCATTGATATGATGCTGATTTATCAGGTGTTTCAGTGGTTTACTTAGTTATCAAAGTCATATGTAAAATGTGTTTTGTTTTTGCTTCTTTTGTCTGTTTTGTGTTACTGTAAAGTTTATTTTGTTCCGTTTTGGCCAGCTGGTCACAATCATGGTGGCTTATTAGTGGTTATCACTGATGCCTCACACCAAGAAGGTCAGTGTCCTGGTCCTTTCTGGATGGAGTTTGCATATTCTCCCCGTGTTTGAGAGAGTTCCCTCCAGATGCTCAAACATCCTCTCACTTCCAAAGACATGCAAGTTAGGTGAAGCAAAAACTTTAAGTTGACAGTGTTTCTGGAAAGTATTCACAGTGCTTCACTTTTTTTTTCACATTTTGTTATGTTACAGCCTTATTCCAACATGGATGAAATTATTATTTCCTCAAAATTCTAAAACACAATACCCCATAATGACAATATGAAAAAACTTCTTTTTAGATTTTTGCAAATTTATTAATAATAATTATAATAATAAACTAAGGTGTCGCATGTACATAAGTATTCACAGCTTTTGCCATGAAGCTCATTATTGTTGGAAAGGCTCACACTTGTCTACATATAAAGTCCCACAGTTGACAGTGCATGTTAGAGCACAAACCAAGTATGAACACAGGATTGTCTCAAGGCACAAATCTGGGGAAGGGCACAGAAATATTTCTGCTGCTTTGAAGGTCCCAGTGAGCATAATGGCCTCCATCATCCATAAATGGAAGAAGCTCAGATCCACCTGGACTCTTCCTAGAGCCGGCTGACCATCTAAACTGACCAATTGGGGGAGAAGGGCCTTCATCAGGGAAGTGATCAAGAAACCGATGGTTACTCTGTCAGAGCTCCAGCATTTCTCTGTGGAGAGAGTAGAACCTTCCAGAAGGACAACCATCTCTGCAGCAATCCACCAATCAGGCCTGTACGGTAAAGTGACCAGACGGAAGCCAGTCCTTAGTAAAAGCCATATGGCTGCCCACCGAGAGTTTGTCAAAAGGCACCGGAAGGACTCTCAGACCATGAGAAACAAAATTCTCTGGTCTGATGAGACAAAGATTGAACTCTTTGGCGTGATTCCTGGCATCATGTTTGGAGGAATCCAGGCACCATCCCTACAGTGAAGCATGGTTTTGCCAGTTTTATGCTGTGGGGATGTTTTTCAGTGGCAGGAACTGGGAGACTAGTCAGGATTGAGGGAAAGATGAATGCAGCAATGTACAGAGACATCCTGGACAAAAACCTGCTCCAGAGCGCTCTTGATCTCAGACTGGGGCAACAGTTCATCTTTCAGTAGGACAATGACTCTAAACACACAGCCAAGATATCAAAGAAGTGGCTTCAGGACAACTCTGTGAATGTCCTTGAGTGGCCCAACCAGACCCCAAACCTGAATCTAATTGAACATTTCTGGGGAGATCTCAAAATATCTGTGTGCCGATGCTCCCCATCCAACCTGATGGAGCTTGAGAGGTGCTGCAAAGAAGAATGGGCAAAACTGTCCAAAGATAGGTGTGCCAAGCTTGTGGCATCATATTCAAGAAGATTTGAGGCTGTAATTGCTGCCAAAGGTGCATCAACAAAGTTTTGAGCAAAGGCTGTAGAATGGAATAGAATAGAAGAGAAGAGAATAGAAGCATTATTTGTCTTTGTACACATTCAACAAGATTAGGGGTGCCACTCCACAACTGAATTTGAGAAAAACAAAAGACAAAAAGAAGCCATTGCCTATGACTTGTACAAAATTTATCAGATCAAGTAGGAAAAAATGTGAGTATATAAATTAATGAAGATATGTACAAACCTATTTAAACAAATAACTATACAGTCTAGACAAGACAGAAAAAATTAGATTGCACATATTACACATATTTGTTTGAGTATAGCCCATAGAACTTCAGCTATTGCACATGGTTGTTAGGTTTATTGGCCATGTAATGTCAAGTTATTGCACATGAGTGTTTAATGTTCTCACAGCCTTGGGAAAGAAACTGTTTGTCATCCTCAAGGTTCAGGCTCTGATTGACCTGTATCTCCTGCCAGAGAGGAGCAGGCTGAACAGGTGATGTGCTGGGTGAGAGGGGTCTGAGAGGATGGATCCGGATCGGTTGGAACAGTGGGAGGTAGTTATCTCCTCAAGATGGGGCAGGGGGCAGCCAATGATTTTTTGGCAGTGTTTATTACTCGCTTGTCATGACTGCGTGTGGCGTGGCACAGAAAGTGGTAGGACACACTATGCAGACTCGCAGGCTGAGGCATGGAGGTAAAAATGAGCTTCATCAAGAAACAGGCAATGGTCCAGTACACAAAAGGCAGTCAGCGGTGCGGCAGTACAGATAAGCAAGAGCCAGATTCGTAGTTCAGTACACAAGCAGGGGTCAGGTTCACGGCGTGGCGTAGAGCAAGTAAAACAAGCAAGGTCAAAAAATGAAGCAAACAGACTATGACAAAAAGGTGAGGGACTGTGAGAGCTTAAATACAAGGGGAGTGATCAGGGCGTGATGTAAAGCAGGTGCAGAGAATAAGGCGTGGCTAGATGAGACAATGGAGTGACAGGTGGGTGTGATAGACAAAACAACTAAGGGCCAGTGACACACCCACAACCAACAAAGATAAAGAACTGAATACCACAAACTGAGTGCTCATCTGTGAGGACCCAAAAATAAGAGGGAGAAACTTAACTAAGACAGAACTCACCATGTGGCCAAAATAGAACAACAAATAATACAACATATGATCAAAATAAACAGATAAGTGTTACTAAGAATTAAGTGGTAAACGGAACAGATGACTACAGAATAAAATGGTGATACAATAAACGATAAAGTGGCAAACAGACTAACTGGGAAATAGATGAACATAGAATGTAATACACAACCAAAGGAACGTAATCAGAAGAAAACACTGAAGATAAACAATAACCAAAACCAGAGACTAAAGCATAATACACTAAATGTGATAAAACTAAACTGAGACCTAAGTAACTAAAGGGACCATGAGTAAAAGAATACAAATGCATAACAATGAGCAATAAAGAAAAACAAACTACAAATTAGACAGGAACAAAGACAAAACTAAATACATGGCAATGAGGTGAAACAAAGAAAATAAATGAAACAAAACTAATCATAAACAGAGCATAACAAAATGAGAAAACACAAGACAGAGATGAACAGAACCCACAGACAGAAGAATCAAAACCAGAAGTGAGGCAAAATAATGAAACCATGACCAGGGCCCTGAATGGGCCAAATCCTGACATAACCCGCTCCCCCACGGGCCGACACCGACGGTCCACAGAAACCCGCCCACAAACACCACCAAGACGAGACCGTGGCACCAGACAAAGGGCATTAGGTGGGGGAACGGCCGGTGGGACACCAGTACCTGGGACAAAAGGCAGGGACCTGACTAAAAAACCAGGAGTACCAAGTGGCACACCACGTAGCAACCTGAAGGACGACAAATCACCATCATGTTTGGAGGAATCTAGGCACCATCCCTTCAGTGAAGCATAGTTTTGCCAGTTTTATGCTGTGGGGATGTTTTTCAGTGGCAGGAACCAGGAGACTAGTCAGGATTGAGGGAAAGATGAATGCAGCAATGTACAGAGACATTCTGGACTAAAACCTGCTCCAGAGCGCTCTTGATCTCAGACTGGGGCGACAGTTCATCTTTCAGTAGAACAATGACTCTAAACATCTGACATCGCTGGCCTTCTGTCCACAGCTGTACTTCCCGTGAACCACGCTGTGATGCAATATGTTATCACCCTTTTGATGGTGGCATGATAGAAGGCCACTAGCAGCTTCTGCTCCAGTCTGCTCTTCCTCAGGAGCCTCAGGAAGTGCTATCACTGCTGGGCCTTCTTTATGATACCCATGGTCTTGGTGGACCAGGAGAGCTCTTAATGGATGTGAACTCCCAGAAGCCTAAAAGATGACACTCTCTCCACTGGATCTCTGTTGATGTTGAGAGGGGCATAACCCTCTCGGTTTTTCCTTAAGTCTATTCTCCTGAAGTCTCCTTTATCTTTGCAGTATTCAAAAGAATTGTATAATCCAGTCACAGGTGGAAGGTGCAGGTCCAGTAGTGTTGTTATCAAAATATCCAGAGTGATAGTGTTGAATGCTGAGCTATTGTCTATGAAGAGTAATATTACATAGTTGCCGGGATGCTCCAGGTGGATCAGCGTGGTATGTAAGGTGATGGCAATGGCATCCTCAGTGTCGCAACTGCTCCTGTAGGCAAATTGGTGGGGATCAAATGCAACAGGGAGACAGACCTTGATGTGCTGCAGGAACAGCCTCTTAAAGCATTTCATCACCACTGATGTTAGACCGATGGGCCTGTAGTTGTTGAGGTGACTGTTGTCTGATGCCTCGGGGACAGGAATGATAGTGGCTGTTTTCAGGCAGGTTAGAACAGTGGCTTGAGTCACGGAGAGGTTGAAGATTGTAGTGAGGATCCCTGAGAGCTGACTGGCACAGGCAGTGAGAACCTTTCCACTTACACTGTCAGGTCCGGTGGCGTTCCTTTGGTTTACTTAGCATAGCACTCACATCATGTTGTTGAGGAGTCAATGAGATGCTGCTGCTGGCAAGTGGGGGCATCGGTTGTCTGCAGGACTCAAAGTGCACAAAGAAGCCATTTAATTCCTCTACCAGCGAGATGGCAGCACTGATGGTGGGAGTGCTGGTGCCCTTGTAGTTCATGATGCTCTGGATTCCTCGCCTCACCTGCCTCGGGCTGTTGTCCATGTGGTGTCTCTCTATTTTACTCTAGTTCCTAGGTGTTTTGAATCTGCTGTGATTAAACCATTGCTTAAGAAATCTAGTCTTGATCCTGGTGTATTGAAAAATTATAGGCCGATATAAAATCTGTCATTCTGCTCTAAATTTCTGGAAAAAGTGGTTTCACAGCAGCTTGTGGACCTTCTTATTGAGAATGATCTTTTTGAGCCACTGCAGTTTGCTTTTAGAAAACATCACTCCACAGAGACAAAGCTTAGTAAAGCAGAGTAGTGTATGATTTTCTGTGCGCAATGGATGTGGACACCACTATGGTTTTGGTGCTTTTTCAATTTTACAATTTTCAATTTATTTTCATTTATATAGCGCCAAATCACAACAGAGTTGCCTCTGCACTTCACACAGGTAAGGTCTAACCTTACCAACCCCCAGAGCAACAGTGGAAATGAAAAACTCCCTCTGAGGAAGAAACCTCAAGCAGACCAGACTCAAAGGGGTGACCCTCTGCTTGGGCCATGCTACAAACATAAATTACAGAACAATTCATGGACGAATATACAAGAAATGCTGTTGGTGCACAGGACAGGATGGTAGTGTTACTGTACAAAACACAGTGAGAACGACTGGTCATGTATGACGTCAGCCATGCAAGGGCACTCCCACTGTTCCATTTCCATGATGTCAATATTTGTGACAGCAATACCAAGTGTGAGAACCAGATCCAGGGTATTTCCACTAATGTGTGACAAATCTCAAATGCATTGCCGAAATCCTAATGCATCCACACTTTCCATAAATGATTTGCAGAGTGGATCAGAAGGCTTATTTATATGAACGTTAAAGTTGCCAATGATCAGAATGTTATCTGCACTAGTTGACAAGTTAGAGATGAACGCACCAAATTCATCTAAGAATTCAGAATATGGGCCAGGAGGCCTATATACAGTGACAAAGTAATATGGCTGATTTTTATTCTTCTGACCTTGGCAATGCATAATATCCTGAGCAGAGCGGAGAATCAGATGCTCACGAGTTACGTTTTTGACCCCCAACAGCTAATAAGATAAACCTAGATTTATAAATAACAGCAATGCCCCCGCCTTGCTTCGCATCACGAGGGATGTGACTAAATGTATATGCTGGTGGGCAGGCCTCAGTCAAGGGGAGGATAGCTGTAGGTTTAAGCAGTGGTGGGCACAGTTCTGATAATCCAATAACCAATAATTATTGAAGATAATGTTTTCATTATCGGATTATCTTGTTAGGGCCCTGTCCCACTGGGGAGAGGATTAATTGCGCATGAATTGAGTATACAAAGTACGGGCATTCATTGTCGTCCGCAACAAAAATGGCCAAAAATGACAAATGTCCCAGAATGAATTATGGATATACGAGGTCTGTGAGAAAAGTAACCTTTTTATTTTTTTCAAAAACTATATGGATTTGATTCATATGTTTTTACGTCAGCCAAGCTTGAACCTTCGTGCGCATGCGTGAGTTTTTCCATGCCTGTCCGTTGCGTCATTTGCCTGTGGGCAGGCTTTGAGTGAACACTGGTCCACCCCTGTCATCGTTGTTTCATTGCAAGGAAATGGCGGAATGATTTGGGCTTTTTTTCCATCAGAATGTTTTCAGAAACTGTTAGAGACAGGCAGCTGGAAACCATTCGAAAAATTTATCTGGCTTTCGGTGAAAATTTTACGGGCTTCACAGAGAATAAGGAGTGTTACTACAGCTTTAAGGATGGCCCACAATGGGGCTCGGTGCGCCGCGCTCTGAGCCGCGATTTCTAAGCAGATTTCACTTTTAACAAGAGATTTTGTCATGGAAAGCCGCGCGGAGGCTTCGCGCATCACGACCGATTCGCTGATGAAGCGAGACAAAGGAACACCTCCGTTTCGGAGTGCCAGGGGCAATTTGGGACATGCCTATCTCGGCTTTCAGTGCTTACCAGTCGAGTGAGTATAATAGAAATTGTGGAGAGCTGGGCATGTCCCAACTTGTCCTTTAACATTGACGCGCGAAGCCTCCACACAGCTTTCCATGACAAAATCTCTTGTTAAAAGTGAAATCTGCCGGAAAATGGCTGATGTCCAGCTCTTGTGATAACCAGAGAAATTGCACACGATGGTCCCGGCTCCACACAGCCATCCGTTTAAAAATTTTGTGGTGGTTTCTGCCTCTCAATGGCGGCTCGGAGCGCGGCGCACCGAGCGCCATTGTGGGCCGTCCTTAAAGCTGTAGTAACACTCCTAATTCTCTGTGAAGCCCGTAAAATTTTCACCGAAAGCAAGATAAATTTTTCGAATGGTTTCCAGCTGCCTGTCTCTAACAGTTTCTGAAAAAATTCTAATGGAAAAAAAGCCCAAATCATTCCGCTATTTCCTCGCAATGAAACAACGACGAGAGGGGTGGACCAGTGCTCACTCAAAGCCTGCCCGCAGGCGAATGACGCAACCGACAGGCGTGGAAAAACTCACGCATGCGCATGAAGGTTGGCTGATGTAAAAACATATGAATCAAATCTATATAGTTTTTGAAAAAAATAAAAAGGTACAATACTTTTCTCACAGACCTCGTATTAATAATTTATAGCGAATATATGATGAACAATCACGGTTGTATAACACATGTAGTGAGGAAACATATCAGATGCATTGCGATTATCACAGCAGTATTACGGGTGTATTATGATGCATCGCGCACATGTTGCACGTGCACGGCATCTGTATTGTGGTCATAAATGAAGCACACTCGGGCCGTCGGCATCACTATTCACACCAACAATACAGCCTCTGGAGCATTTGCTGGACTTGGACAAGTTTATTGGAGTAAAGAAGCAGTGAACAGGGCGAGTGGTGACATCAGCGGATCGCATCAGAGCTCAACTCGTCTGAACGATTATAACAAGTTAAATCTGTTATAAACATAGGAATAAATAGTGTAACAGCTGCAGGCAAGAAGGAAAAAACACGCAACTGTTTTATCAAGCCTTGACAATGTAAAAAAAGTCAAATAATTACCTTTTTAGACGGCTCAAAATGTTTTCTGCAGCTGGGCCATTCACGGCTCATTGTTTGGGTCTGTTGTTGCTTTTGATGCTACCAGAAGCGACTGTGGTGTTAAAACTCAAATTCAGCTTGTTGGTTGTTGTAAATGTACCAGAGACAATACTGGAATTTATCAGTTATCGGTTATCTGTAACTTCCGATACATTTTTGGGTGGTTTATCGTTTTATCTTTATCAAAGATAACTTTTCAGTTATCTGATTATCTGTTATCGAAGTTCATTTTTTGGTTATCTGTGCACACCACTGGGTTTAAGCCAGATCTAGCTAGATCTACAACAAAAATATAAACGCAACACTTTTGGTTTTGCTCCCATTTTGTATGAGATGAACTCAAAGATCTAAAACTTTTTCCACATACACAATATCACCATTTCCCTCAAATATTGTTCACAAACCAGTCTAAATCTGTGATAGTGAGCACTTCTCCTTTGCTGAGATAATCCATCCCACCTCACAGGTGTGCCATATCAAGATGCTGATTAGACACCATGATTAGTGCACAGGTGTGCGTTAGACTGCCCACAATAAAAGGCCACTCTGAAAGGTGCAGTTTTATCACACAGCACAATGCCACAGATGTCGCAAGATTTGAGGGAGCGTGCAATTGGCATGCTGACAGCAGGAATGTCAACCAGAGCTGTTGCTCCTGTATTGAATGTTCATTTCTCTACCATAAGCTGTCTCCAAAGGCGTTTCAGAGAATTTGGCAGTACATCCAACCAGCCTCACAACCGCAGACCACGTGTAACCACACCAGCCCAGGACCTCCACATCCAGCATGTTCATCTCCAAGATCATCTGAGACCAGCCACTCAGACAGCTGCTGAAACAATCGGTTTGCATAACCAAATAATTTCTGCACAAACTGTCAGAAACCGTCTCAGGGAAGCTCATCTGCATGCTCGTCGTCCTCATCGGGGTCTCGACCTGGCTCCAGTTCGTCGTTGTAACCGACTTGAGTGGGCAAATGCTCACATTTGCTGGCATTTGGCACGTTGGAGAGGTGTTCTCTTCACGGATGATGCGAAGGAGATGTGTTGCACTGCATGAGGCAAATGGTGGTCACACCAGATACTGACTGGTATCCCCCCCCAATAAAACAAAACTGCACCTTTCAGAGTGGCCTTTTATTGTGGTCAGTCTAAGGTACACCTGTGCACTAATCATGGTGTCTAATCAGCATCTTGGTATGGCACACCTGTGAGGTGGGATGGATTATCTCAGCAAAGGGGAATTTTCACTATCACAGATTTTGACTGGTTTGTGAACAATATTTGAGGGAAATGGTGATATTGTGTATGTGGAAAAAGTTTTAGATCTTTGAGTTCATCTCATACAAAATGGGAGCAAAACCAAAAGTGTTGTGTTTATATTTTTGTTGAGTATAGCTTAAGCTAGATCTTAGTGCTGCATTTGATATCATGGATCATCGTGTTTTACTTGATAGGCTGGAAAATTATTTTGGAATTACTGGAAGTGTCCTTGCTTGGTTGACGTCATACTTGTCCAGTCGTTCTCATTGTGTTGTGTATAATACTACCTCTGGCCTTGGTGACATGAAATTTGGGGTTCCACAGGGGTCTGTGCTAGGCCCTTTGCTTTTATCCCTTTATAGTGCACCCCTTGGGCATATTCTGCAGCATTTTGGGATTGCCTTTCATTGCTATGCTGATGATACTCAATTGTACATGCCGATAACTGCTGGTAATAGTTTGGGTTTGTGTGTTATACATCATATGGACAAAGTGACAAATCTTGGGGTACTTTTTAATCCTACGTTGTCCTTTCACCTCCACATTAGAAATATTAGGAGGACTGCCTTCTTCCATCTGCAAAACATAGCGAAGATTCGTCCCAGCCTGACTTTGGATAATGCTGACACTCTGATACATGTATTTATCTCTTCTTGATTGGATTATTGCAATGCATTATTTTCTGGTCTGCCGCAGTACAACATTAGGGGTCTTCAGTTAGTGCAGAATGCTGCTGCCAGACTTTTGACACAAAGGAGAACATTTGACCACATTACACCCATTCCTACATCCCTTCATTGGCTTCCAGTTTCTGCCAAATCTGATTTTAAAGTCCTGTTGCTGGTCTATAAAATTGTTCATGGACTGGCTCCTTCCTACCTGGTGGACTTGGTCAAGCCCTACGTACCAGCACAGCCCTGCATCTATAAGGCAGTCCGACACGGTGGGGACTTTTAAATCAAGATTGAAGACCCACTTTTTTAGACTGTCTTATCGTTAATGTATTACATTTATATGTTTATTTTATAATTTCTTTTTATTCAACTATGTTTTTACCCTTTTACTGTGCCCTTTTTGATTTTGATTCACCTTGTGCTGCTATGAATTGTGTGTTGTGTGAAGCGCCTTGAGGCTACTCTGTTGAGAAATGGTGCTATATAAATTAATAAAATTGAATTGAGGACAGAACAGTTTGTGTGTGGTCCTCTACATTTGGACTCTCAAACAATGACCAGTCGTCTCAAAACAGTTCTACAACTGAGAGACAGCATGTTCTGGCCAGGTGTTGATGTGTTTTGAGAGGGGTGTAGAACTCCTAAAAGGGACGCAGGCTGGAACGAGGTGGTCTGATAATCCTCCATGAAGTTGAGGGACTGCTCCATACACGTTTGATGTTGCAGTACGTTTTCCTCCCTTGTGGCACATTTAACAAACTGATAGAATTTGGGAAGAACTGACGTTGGGCAGGCTTGATTAAAGTCACTGGTGATTACACCATCTGGATGTGCCTTCTGCAGTTTCGTCATGGTGTTATGGAGGTGTGCCAGAGCTCTACTGGTGTTTGCATCCAGGGCTATGTAAACAGCTGTAATGGTTATCACTGTGAGTTCATTTGGTAGAGTGACACAGAATTGTGAGAGCTTCAAGGTTGGGGGGGCAGTGACAGTCTTTGAATACTTAAGTATTAATATAATGAATTCATTATAATTAATTATTAATATTAAGTACATGTGATTTCCTATTTTTTATTTTTAATACATTTGCAAAAAATTTAATCATACTTTTTTCTTGTTATCATTATAAGGTGTTGTGAATAGAATTTTGAGGGGGAAAATTAACTCCATTTTGGAATACGGCTGCAACACAACAAAATGCAGATAAAGTGAAGCGCTGTGAATACTTTCTGGATGCACCGTGCATACTGCAAACAATAGGTAGCGGTAGGGGGTTGTTTTACATTCTATGTGCATTCTGTATTCTCAAGTTTCATTTGCTATTCTCAGAGTACTAATTGTTTCATAATGAGCTATGTCAGAGAAATTATTTTATTTGGAAGTGTAACATTTTTGTGTATTTAATTCATATTTGTGCCCCAGGTGTTTGTATATATTTTTGTGAATATTTTGCCTGCTATAACAATTATAATTGTACAGAAAATGCAAGAAGCAAATATATATATATATTATATAGGTATTAAAGGCATTGCGCTGCGGTGGTTTGAATCATATTTGTCTAATAGATTACAGTTTGTTCATGTAAATGGGGAATCTTCTTCACAGACTAAAGTTAATTATGGAGTTCCACAAGGTTCTGTGCTAGGACCAATTTTATTCACTTTATACATGCTTCCCTTGGGCAGTATTATTAGACGGTATTGCTTAAATTTTCATTGTTACGCAGATGATACCCAGCTTTATCTATCCATGAAGCCAGAGGATACGCACCAATTAGCTAAACTGCAGGATTGTCTTACAGACATAAAGACATGGATGACCTCTAATTTCCTGCTTTTAAACTCAGATAAAACTGAAGTTATTGTACTTGGCCCCACAAATCTTAGAAGCATGGTGTCTAACCAGATCGTTACTCTGGATGGCATTTCCCTGATCTCTGGTAATACTGTGAGAAATCTTGGAGTTATTTTTGATCAGGATATGTCATTCAAAGCGCATATTAAACAAATATGTAGGACTGCCTTTTTGCATTTACGCAATATCTCTAAAATCAGAAAGGTCTTGTCTCAGAGTGATGCTGAAAAACTAATTCATGCATTTGTTTCCTCTAGGCTGGACTATTGTAATTCATTATTATCAGGTTGTCCTAAAAGTTCCCTAAAAAGCCTTCAGTTGGTTCAGAATGCTGCAGCTAGAGTACTGACGGGGACTAGCAGGAGAGAGCATATCTCACCCGTGTTGGCCTCCCTTCATTGGCTTCCTGTTAATGCTAGAATAGAATTTAAAATTCTTCTTCTTACTTATAAGGTTTTGAATAATCAGGTCCCATCTTATCTTAGGGACCTCATAGTACCATATTACCCCATTAGAGCGCTTCGCTCTCAGACTGCGGGCTTACTTGTAGTTCCTAGGGTTTGTAAGAGTAGAATGGGAGGCAGAGCCTTCAGCTTTCAGGCTCCTCTCCTGTGGAACCAGCTCCCAATTCAGATCAGGGAGACAGATACCCTCTCTACTTTTAAGATTAGGCTTAAAACTTTCCTTTTCGCTAAGGCTTATAGTTAGGGCTGGATCGGGTGACCCTGGACCATCCCTTGGTTATGTTGCTTTAGACGTAGACTGTGTTTCATAATTATTGTATGGCCTTGCCTTGCAATGTGGAGCGCCTTGGGGCAACTGTTTGTTGTGATTTGGCGCTATACAAGAAAAAAGTTGATTGATTGATTGATTGATATATATATATATATATATATGTGTGTGTGTGTGTGTGTGTGTGTGTGTGTGCTAACATAATCAATCAGTCAATCAACATTTATTTATAAAGCGCTTTACAGCACCGACTGGTGTCCAAAGTGCTTAACATTAAAAACACAAATTTACAAAAATAAAACACATATAAAATAAAATTTTAAAACAACACATAAAAAAGAACATAAAAATAACAGAACATGTCACCAGTTTAAATAAATAAGTCTTTAACTTAGATTTAAAAAGTGCTAGGTCAGGAATAGTACGTAACTCAAGAGGTAGCTCATTCCACAGTCTGGGTCCAGCTACCGCGAAAGCATGATCACCCCAGCGTTTATATCTTGACCTTGGAACATCTAAGTAAAGCTGGCCAGACGCCCTTAATGTCCTACTGTAGGTGAGCAAAGTTAAAATTTCAGACAAGTAGGGAGGTGCAAGGCAGTAAATAGCTTTAAAAACAAACATTAAAATTTTAAAATCAATTCTAAAACGAACTGGAAGCCAGTGGAGTGAGTACAGGATGGGCGTAATATGCTCACGTCTAAAAGTGTTTGTCAAAAGACGAGCAGCAGCATTCTGCACCAACTGGAGACGTGCAAGAGACGACTGATTAATGCCCAAATAAAGTGCATTACAATAATCAAGTCTGGAGCTGATGAAAGCATGAATGGCCGTCTCAAGATCACGTCTACTGAGAAAGTGCTTTATTTTAGCCAAAAGGCGAAGTTGGAAAAAACTAGCTTTGACAACAGAATTTATCTGTTGATCGAACCTCAAACAGCTGTCAAATATCACTCCCAAATTCTTGACAGCTGGTTTTACATAGTTAGCCAAAGCACCAAAATTTGGTGTTACCACATTTGGTATGCCAGTGCGCTCAAACACCATGATCTCAGTTTTACCATCATTCAGGTAAAGGAAGTTTTGGGACAGCCACTGCTTTACATCATGAATACAATTAAATAATGATGACAAAGCATCATTCCCATTAGTCCTCACAGGCAGATAGATATGCAGATCATCTGCATAACAATGAAAGGACAGGTTGTGCTGGGTTATAATTGACCCCAATGGCAGAATGTACAAAGAAAATAGAATCGGCCCAAGGACAGATCCCTGCGGCACTCCACAGCACAGAGGAGCAGTTGATGAGGAAAGGTCCCCAATCATGACAGAAAAGCTCCTTTCGGCCAAATATGATCTAAACCACTTAAGTGCAGTACCATGAATGCCAATAAAATGTTCCAACCGGGAAACAAGTACTGTGTGATCCACAGTATCAAAGGCTGCTGTGAGGTCCAACAGAACCAGCACAGCAGGATTCCCTGCATCCACCGACAGAGTAATATCATTATGAACTTTTAAAAGTGCTGACTCAGTGCTGTGTCACGATCTAAACCCAGACTGGAATTTTTCAAGGATGAGATTGTCTTCTAAAAATAATTGTAACTGTAAAAACACAACCTTTTCTAAAACCTTAGATAGAAATGGCAGATGAGACACAGGTCTAAAATTGAATAAAACTGATGAGTCCAGGTGAGGTTTTTTAAGAAGAGGTTGAACCACAGCATGTTTAAAAGCAGCTGGAACAGACCCTGATCTAAGGCAAGCATTGATAAAAGTTAGGAGACCCGCCCCAACAGTATTAAAAACCTCCTTCAGCACCTTAGCTGGAACAACATCAAAAGGACAACTTGTAGATTTTATGTGTTTTACAACATCAGCGAGAGATGCAAAAGAAATGGGCTCAAACTGTTCGAGCACAGCAGAATGTGCACGAGGAGCAGACAACTCAACATTACAGCTCTGATCAGTGTTCTGTCTGACTGATGAAACCTTATCAATAAAAAACTTAAGAAACTCCTCACAGGTTGTGGTTGTAGCGTCCAACAAAACAGAGGTGTGTGGATTTACAACTGAGTTTATAGTCTGAAATAACACACTGGGACGATGACAACTGCTCGAAATAATATGAGACAGATATTGTGCTTTTGCCTCCTTCACAGCCTTCTGATAGTCAGTTAGACTGTCCCTCAGAAAACCCAGAGACACCTGTAGTTTGTCCTTTTTCCATTTTCTCTCCGCCCGTCTGCAGCGTTGCTTGAGGGCACGGGTTGTGGCATTTGGATTTTTTGATAACGGAGTAATGAGCAGAGGTTATGATTTGATCAGAGATATTTCACTCTCCACAGCAGATGTTGCACAACCGCCTATCTCTGCTCGGTGCTAATCATATTAGCTGACAAGTGGTATCTGAAAATGTGTCTGTGTACACGTTTTTAAGAGAAAAAGAAAGAGTGAAATGAAGAGAATAAGTAGGGCAGATGGGGGAATTCAAACTAGAAATGTAAGCTGTACGTACATCCTTTTGACAAAATCCAAAATGTGTTATTGGGTCACAGAACATATTAGATTTCACTTTTAACTGCTTGAGGATATTTGCATAATTGTACCTGTAAGAAGTGCTATTTTTCCTATAAGGAACCATTTTTAATTAAATATGTAACAGTATTTTTCAGACGAGGTATGTTAATGAAATTTATTCAGAATGTTATAAAATGCCACCACCTTTGGCCTGTGATGATGGTAATAATAATTGTAAGTGCCTTCGGTTGCTCCCTTGTTTTGTTTTGTTTTTTTCTTCATTAGGGGTCGCCACAGCAGATCCAAGGTAGATATGCATTTTGATTTGGAACAAGTTTGATGCTGGATGTCCTTCCTGACACAGCTCAGTGTTACATAGAGGAATGTGGCAGGGGTGGGGTTTGAACCGGGAACCTCCCGCACTGAAAACAAGCACACTAACCACTTGGCCACCATCCCTGCTGGTAATAATAATAATAAGAAGAAGAAGAATAAGAAGAAGAAGAAGAAGAAGAAGAAAAAAATACTTCCAAGACTAAAAGTGTCTTCTCTGTGTAAGCCTGATCCCCTGAGATCTCAGAGTCCTGGTTGGTACTTGGATGGGAGACCTGTTCGGAAGACCAGTGGGCTGTGTGTGTTTCTCCTGGTAAACCTGGTAAACTGGATTAGTCACAAGGCCAGTGTTGCCACAGTTACTTTGAAAAAGTAATCCAATTACTGATTACTGATTACTCCTTGAAAAAGTAACTTAGTTACTTTACTGATTACTCAATTGTAAAAGTAACTAAGTTAGATTACTAGTTACTTTTTTAGTTACTTTTCCCAGCTGCCGACAACAACCCTCTGCCACCTCAACATGACAATGATACCTGTTTTGCCAAAACTCACTTTATAGTCACCCTTTCTTGACTTCAATGAAAATAAATACTTGTTTTATAAAAAGTAAAATAAAGACCTCTTTGTTGACGTCATATTTAACTGTTGACAGCACTGTAACAGTAAAACTTGCAATTTTGAACCTACATTGTTTATAAATGTAACTATTAAATTCTAACATTTTTCTAACATTTAAATTCTCTCTAAACATTTTACTTGTCGAAATTATTATTATTTTAAGCAATATTAGTTGTAGTAAAAAACGGCTTCAAAACTGGACCTTTAATCTAGGGGTGTTGTGAGGGGGGCACATCCTTGCCCCACGCCCCCATTCCATCTGGATTCGCCCCTGCTTTGGCGTTTGAGCACAAAGAATGGATAACATTTATTTATACAGAAAACATGACCAGATTTACAGGTAAGAAAGTTTTATTGCGTTTTCACATCATGTGGTCCTCAGAAAGCGAGTTTAGGTGCATTTGAGTGGAAAATAGTGTTAGTTGTTGACGCGTCGCGGAGGATCAGCTGTTTTTAACGACCAGATACAGAGCGGCTCAGCTCAGAATTCTAAATAAAGGAGGAAAAAAAGTATAAAAATGTCTTTGTAAAGCTCAGTGCAGGTGTGCTGATCACCGTGCTTTAAGAGGTGAGGACGAGTCGAGCAGCTGCAAAAAACCGCGGATGAAAAGCTCACAGCTCACTGAAAGTGGGCAGTTCAGTCGAACCCCGACCTCCTGCCCACGGACCAAGTTTAATGCTGCTATCGACCCACAATGAAAAATAATAGTAACGCACAGTGACATGGAGAAGTAACTTTAATCTGATTACTGATTTGGAAAGATTAACGCGTTAGATTACTAAAAAAAGTGGTCAGATTAGAGTAAAGCGTTACTAAGTAACGCGTTACCGGCATCACTGCACAAGGCAAATAATACTTTCAAGACTAAAACTGCAAAGTGTTGTCCAATTTAAATAGAGTTTATAAATTACATCAAAATAAGACATTCAGTTGATTCAGTACTTTAAAATCAAATCATTAATTAGTTCATCGTACATGCAGGGGTCAGTGTGTCAGTAGTTATGTGTACATTTTGTTTTCATATAGATTAATTCTTACACTCCTAATACATCAAGCAGTTGAATATTTTTTTAAACATGCCGGCTTTGATCACTTATTAAGATAATGCTGTTATAATTGAATAATTCTTTTCGATGCACTTCAAAATACTACACACAGAACAAAGTGGCTACTCCTTAATTACATTTACACATTTCTCTGGCTCTCATTGTTCCAGAAAGTGCAGAAAAGAAGCCAGAACCGCCTCCATGTAAAAGATGGAGGCATGGCAGCATCAGAGTGAAAGCGAGCGAACACGACGGAGAGCAGCTGTAGATTTACGGTTCCCATCGGACGGTTTGGCCTCTGAGAGAAGCCATGTGAAGCAGCACGGCTCTCCCTTGGGTTCTTACGACAGCAGATCCCTCTTCTCTTTATAGCTCTCTCTTTCACTTCTTTCTATCTCAACTCCTCTGTTCATCCATGCATGCCTCTCTGTCTTTTTCACCTGCTGATTTTTTTCCTAGGATCCCCACCTTGTCTAGAATGTGATATCACCTCTTCTTCCTCTCTCTCACCTCTCTCACAGTCTTTCTGTCAACTCTCTCTCCATCCCTTCTGTGTTCTCTCTGTTCTGTCCTTTTTGGATTTCTCACTGTAACCTTTCCTTCTGCTCCCTCTTTGTCCCGCTATTTTACTCCCACCGTTCCCCAATCAGCATCTATCTATTGTTTCCTTGATGTCTTTGGCTTGTTTTTACCCACGTATTGGCACGTCCACTTGTTTGTTAATTTGCACCAAAAAAAAAAAAAAAAAAACACCCATCCACCCCCATGTCTCTTCACTATTCTACGGCTCATCCTCATGAGCTACGTTTTAATGAGAGCTATGAGCATTGCGATCATGCTGAGTCTGAGTATTGTTTTTTCTATCTTTGGCCTATCTTCTACGTAAATCCATCTGTTCAGAATTTAAGTGCTTCCTCTCTTTCTTTTCCAAGTGCTCTTTCTTCTGCTTCTCATGCTGACCCTTCACACTGCGCTCTTTTTGATATTCTCGCCTACACTTTGAGTTGGGCGTTATTACAGCAAATCGCTTGGAGTTGAGAATGCCAATACGGTGGCAGAGAGGAGAAAGGAAATGATAGAACAGACGTGGGTGTTAATAATCTTCTAGGTTGTTACTACTTGGGCGAGTGTTGCTTTGTTGTCTGGGGGGTTAGAAGGCAGCATGTTGTGAATGGCCCATTGATTTCAAGCCTTTGGTGAGGCACTATGCAAACACACAAACACGTATACAGCAACTCTGGGAGGCTCTGTGAAGTTTAGTGCTGCCTGTCTCATCGTCTCTGTCGATCCTTTAAGCTGTGCAGTGCTTTCTCACTAAATGCATGGTGGGCTGCTCTGGCAGAATGACAAGTTTGGCTGGTGAGAGCAAGGCGGATCTGTCTTTGTGGGGTTAGCATGAGTTATTGCGACTTCTAGCTCTCAGCACTGTTCAAATATAATGAAACCAAATCCTGCCTTGTCTGTGTATGTGTTTTTGCAGCCCATATAGGGTAAAGAGGTGAAGTGTGGGTAACAGGCCAACCCACATATGTGTAACGAGGTGGGCCATGAGTGAGATGTTGTGACCGGCTAGAAAAAATAAAACCCAGACACCAAAACACAGACAAGCTCAGCTAATAGGCTAACTTCAGTATTGGGTGTTTATTAAATCATATTTTTGAGGGCTAAACAATCGTTCTCATAACAGTTTTGCTTTGTTGTAACCATTAAAAATTATGACCCACTTATTACTTCAGTAATCATGGATTAACTCGACCTAATGTCCTCAAGTTACTATGATATAATATCTGTGCTAATTCCTTATTTTATGTTAGTGATCAAGTATTTGCTTTTGATATGTGATTGGTAGTTTCTGAAATCTGATTTACAATTAAGTTTCACTTTCATCACCCTTGTGCAAGTTTCAGATACAGGGAGACCTCCCCCTGTTGGTTTGTGCTCGGCAGTAATTTGGACTTGTTTCTGTTGGGGGTTGGCCTCCTCCACCAGGGCTGCCTCTTGTCACCAATCCTGTGATATTCATGGCCAGGATATCGAGGCGTAGTTGGGGGGGGGTCCGGTTTGTTGGGCTCAGGGTCTCATCACTGCTTTTTGCAGATGATGTGGTCCTGTTGGCCATTAGCCTGTGACCTCCAATACTCGCTGAATCGGTTTGCAGTCAAGTGTGAAGCGGCTGGGATGAGGATCATCACCTCTAAATCTGAGGCCATGGTTCTCAGCAGGAAACCGATGGATTGCCGACTACAGGTAGGGAATATGGTCTTGCCCCAGTTGAAGGCGTTCAAGTACCTCGGTGCCTTGTTCACAAGTGAGGGGACAATGGAGCATGAGATTGGCCCTAGAATCGGCACAGCAGACCAGTATTGCATGCAAATAAATAATAAAATAATAAAAAGCAAATCTTTTGAGGTACAGCTGACATCGTCTTATCTATGGTGATGTGTGGTCAACATGGGATTTGACAGGTTTCATTTTTGAACACCATATAACTCAGTGAAGGTGTGTTTTGTAGAACAGGTAGCTCACTGGATAAGGAGCTAGTCCACCAGTATGTAGACCTATGTTTGAATCCCATCCATGCTACCTGTCTGTGTCCTTGGAAAAGACACTTAATCTGGATTGTCTCAATCTATCCAGTTATAGAAATGTGCACCAGCCTTGTTTCGAGAAGATAAGTGATGCATCATTTTCAAGCACATTGAGCATCTGCCAGGTGGAAAACCATGATAGAGATGCAATCCCTCTTCCTTATGGTATCTCTGCACAGGATCATTTGCAAAGATATGAGCAAATTATTGGGTTTTAAATTTTTTTTAATTAACATTTATTTTATTAGACTTGATTGCACTGGTAAGAAAAAATATTTATTGTGTGATCTGATACAGATTGTCAATGTTTTTTTTTAATTCTTGACAGATGGAGTAAATTGTTACACCTTGGGTTTCTCCACCGTAGAAGTTGAGACATGTCGCTGCAGTCTGGGAGTAGTTTCAGTTTCACTTTATTTAATTTATATATCGCCAAATCACAACAAAGTTGCCTCCAGGCGCTTTACGCAAGTAAGGTCTAACCTTACCAAGTTTGGCAGTCTTTCACAGACTGCTCCTTCCCAAGTGCAGGACCAACAGACTGAAAAACTCCTTTGTCCCTCAGGCCATCAGACAGTATAACTCCTCACTCAGGGGGAGGAGGAGTAACAGGAAGACAGAGGATGGGAAGGAGAGGAACAGTAGTACCCAGTAAACCAGTATGTCTGTTATTTATATTGTGTATTTATATTTAGATTTGCAAACTGTTTTTCTTTTTTACTTTCTCTTTTGATAAGCTGTGTGCTTTGTATCCTGTGTGCTACTATACAATGCAGCTGGAACCTCATTTTCCCTGAGGGAGTCTTCCCAAGGTATCAGTAAAGTTGTATCTAATCTAATCTAATCTAGGAAACACAATACTTGACTAATGATCTTCTGTGATTGCAACAAGTACACATAGAAAACCAAGGTTGGGTTTGGGTACAGAACCTACACACCATGGCTGCTTCTCTAAGCATGGGGCCAACATTGTGCAACTTTTTAGTACATGTCCTTACCCTCAGTGAAGAAGAAGAAGAAGAAGACAGGCCTTTATTGTCATTGTACCTCAAACAAAGTTTGTCTCCTCCATTTAACCCATCCTAATTACAATTAGACACAATCCAACCACTAAGAGCAGTGGGGAACCACAGTCTGACGCTTGGGGACCAATTCCAAATGTAGACAAGCTGCCTTCTTCAGGGGCAGAGAAAGGAGCAGACCAAAAATGGTGATTTTGGAGCTTATCCCCAGATTCTGTAGCAACTCCCCCTGGTCAGATTAGGATTTCCCAAGCAAGGCTGGTACCCATTTACAGCTGGGGAAAATGAGCCAATGCAAATAAAATGTATTGTGTAAGGTCAAAGACACATAGTGTGATCTAGACAAGGAATGGATTCCACCTGCTCTTTGGAATGGAAAGCAAACTACAAATCTGACTTTTCAGGCACAACAAATACAAGGCTTTTACAGTAGTGACAAAGAACCTCCGTGAATATTATTGGGTTTCATTTTTATTTTTGTCTGACATTTTATTCCTTTGTTCTTTATTAAGAAATGTGTCCGCCTTGTCCAAAATAAAATCTTGCTGAGACTTGTTCATCTGAGAATTCTTCTTAGTGTTCCCACAGTAATCTAAATCCTGAACAATATATATAATTTACATTTTTCCCCACCAGGGGTGGATGAGGATCCAGATTATAAATTCTCTTGAGATATGGTATACCTTATGTTGATTATTGTATTAAATTCTCAATTAAACTATTTTTCTTTGTCTGCTGGGCTCAAATAATTTGAAGTCCTGGAGTGTGGGTCATCCGACACAGTGATTGCTGTTTGTTTTGTTCTTGATGCAGTGGTGGAACATATTTTTTTCACATGGCATAGCACGGTTTCATTGTAAATGCTTAATGACTTTAAGTTAACTATTTTGTGTGGGAGTCTGAGTTTATTGCTTGAGTAGTGGGTATATTAAGCTGCTGACAGGCAGCACGCAGGCAGTGAAGACAGGCTTGGAATAGAGCCCAGGACTTAAGGCCAAAGGAATGGACTGTTGATCGAGAATATAACTACTGCTGACAGCAGGCACATGGGCCCACAAACAACCACACACACAGACAACCTGAGTGTAAAAACATCACAGAATGACTTATACCATAAGCATATGTAATCACAGATGGATGTCAGTGAAAGATTCACCTGTAAAAGCCAGATTCATCCATGTCTAGTTCCTTTGATTATCTCAAATGGTCGCTGGGAGGCTCATACAAACACTCCTGGTGTGATGGAAAGTGTTGTGTCAGACAGGGAATTTTTACCTCCACCAAGGAAATAATGCTTTCAGTGTTGTTTTTCTTTAAGCAGGATTATGTGATGAAAGATTGAACCAATTTCCGTGAAGCTTGGTGGAAGGGCGGGGTATGGGCCGAGGAGGAAACCATTAACTTTTGGAGCAGATCCAATTAAGGGGGTGGGTTTCAGAAACTTTTTTATTCTCTTTGTTTACCATTGTGAGGGATAATTTAGCGGATTTTTGTCTCTCGGAAATTATTAAACAGACCATCATTAAAAAAGCAGGTATTCACAGTATAAGGCCGGGTTCACACGGCAGGATAATTAGGCCGATATTGGACCCGATCTTCCCCTTCTGACAATCTTAAGGATGCCCCGACAATCGTGATGACGCTAAAGATAATCTTATCAAATATTCCTGCCGTGTGTGGTGGGTTAAGAGTACTCTGATCCGCTCAGAAGGACGTCAGGAGCGCTCCGATTGCAAATCGGGGATATTCAAAATGTTGGATTTTTTTGGCCTGATATCTCAGCGTGTGTTGTGTCCTCCAACCACAAACGAGCAGCAGCTGTTGAATGTGATGGGCAGCCAATCAGAAAGCAAGGTGACGGATGCATGGAGCGGAAAATAAAATCAAAACAGCTGTTCTGACTTACCAGAATGTTCGGTGGTCGCGCTGTATCCACTCCTTTAAAGAACACCTTTTCTTTTTCTTTTTGTATCAGTTTTTTCCTCTGTTTTAAATAGTCCACAGAGTATCTCTGTTTGTTTACTCTGAAGTCACGTTTAATCTCGAGAGATTTTGCGAGATTTCCTGTCTGAGCTGGAAATGTTCGTGTGTGAAATCTGTTCATGTGTGGTGTTGTTGTTCTTACCGTGTGGCTGAACACCACACATTGTACGACCAAACCTGTCAGATCTATGACTTTTTATCTTCACGTGTGGTCTCTCAGGTTTTGGAAACCTAAAGCTAATTTTAAAATTCTGTCGTGTGAACCAGGCTTATGACATTTCAACAATATGTTTAAGATGGTACAGATCCCAATGAAGAGCCAAATGTTAAGGCTCCAAATATGAATTTTAACAGCATGTGTGTGTATTATGTGAGTATAAGATTTAAAAAAAATAAATTGGGGTAGAAACTTGCAGCTCATTTTTTTCCACATATACTGTAAACATACAAACATATTTTATCACATATTCTGTTACATTGTACCATAAAAAAAATCTTCTTAGCACAATTTTTACTCAAGGCCATCAAATATGGCCATTGGGTATTGCAAAGACTTTGCATCATCACTGTTTGTCTGTCCTATTACTGCCAGAGTCTTCAAATTCACAGGGACACAGACCTTGGACAAGTTCAAAGATGGCTAACCTTGACCTATTTTAAGAGGTTAAAAAGTCACATTCTGTTTTTTTTTTTGTTTGTTTTTTGTTTTTTTTTTTTTAGGGTGGGAGTGACAGATTAGACACTGTGACATCATGTGGCTGGTCTAGCTAGCTGCAAACTCCATTTTGTTTGTTTATAAACCTCTTTATAACCTCTGTTATGTGTCGGACGCAGCTCGGAGAACCGACCAGCGTTTGAAGGACCCAGTATGAAATAAGCAGAGCACGGTACAAAGGCTAACTGAATTTAATACATAACAGTGATACAAAATACAACAAAAGAAAGTGCGGTCTGGCGTGGTGCGCTCCCAGCAGCGCTAACGGTCAGGAGCCAGAAGCTGTTCGGACCCAAGGACCCCGCCGACACCCCCCAGGTGGCCGCAACAAACCGAGTCTGTGAAAGAAGGAACCATTATGTGAGTCCACACTCTACACACAGAGAGAACACTTAAAGGTGTACAAACAGCAAACACTTCCTGGCTTGATTACTAATCAGCTTCCCAACCTGCAGGCATGGAACATCCAGTTCACAAAACTCCACTGCAGTGGAAGCCGATACATGACTAACATACAGCTCAATATAATAAGGTGTGAGGGACACCACATTTACTGACTGTATAAATGTTAGTCACAAAATCTAACGTACCTCAGGAAGTGTGCTGACGAGCGTGAGACCTCACCCCCTCCTCTTTCACAGACCGTGCATCAAACCCTGGACGTTCTCTGCATCCACTGATGATGAGATGGCTCCCGAGACAACGATCTCACCCGTCTGGTCACAAGGTCGAGTCTCTGGCAAATACACACTGTATACTCCAGTCTTAAATGCCACCATGTTCCAATCCATATAGATGCACCTCAGCTGTGAGTCCTGACGAGCCACAGGTGATCAGGGTGAGGTCCTGATAACCTCAGCAACACAGCCACTCAGTCCCAAATGCAAGCCACCTGGAAGGAAAAACAAAAGACAGAAACAAAAAGGCAGCCAGGCCCCCCAGCCATACAACAGTACCCCACCCTCACGGGAAGCCTCCCGGCGACCACACAAACCTGGCCCAGGAGAAACACCCCCCTCCAGGGACCATGGCTGGAAACCGCATCTGCATTCGTCTTCCAACAGAATGGTTGATGTCCTCTCCTCTGGCTGCATCCTTGCCTTTGTTTCAGTCAGTCACTTAGCACAGGTGTGGCCAGGAGTTCTTAAACCTGTGCGGTCAGCCTTTATCCAACCATGTACGGTCATTAGTCATAAAACAAAAAAGACAAACACAAACAACCAAACCACCCCCCCCCCCCCCTCCCCAGGGGACCGTCCTATCAAACCCCGGGATGAGGAGAAAAGAAAAACCCCAAACTTAAGCTTACAAATAAAAACACTAAAACACCCCCCCCCCAAACGACATGTAGGGACCAACACCCCCCAGAGGACTTCCCGCCAGCTCCAGGAGTAATAACCACAGCCGAGGTCCCTCTGGGATCCAACGTCACCCACGGGGACTCCCAGCGCCTCCCAGAGGACCACTCGTCAACCCCAGGAGACGCCTCCCCTCACGACCAACGGACCCAGCCCCGGCCGTCTATGGCTAGATGGACCCACAGCCCTTTCCCCCCAGAGGACACCACAGTCAAACCCTGAGGGCGGAAACTGGGGGGAAAACACCCCCCCCCCCAGGTGCAGAGGTTACCTGGGAAACGCCCAGCATAACCACACTGCACCACTCCAGCAACGCCGACACTACGGCTCACACGGCTGGAGCCAGAGGAGAAGAGAGGGAACAAAAAGAAAATACCCCAAACCCCCCCTCCCCTCCCGGGTGCAGAGGTTACCTGGGAAACGCCCAGCACAACCTAACTGCACCACTCCAGCAACGCCGACACTACGGCTCACATGGCTGGAGCCAGAGGAGAAGAGAGGGAACAAAAAGAAAATACCCCAAACCCCCCCCCTCCCCTCCCGGGTGCAGAGGTTACCTGGGAAATTCCCAGCACAACCTAACTGCACCACTCCAGCAACGCCGACACTACGGCTCACACGGCTGGAGTTAGAGGAGAAGAGAGGGCATAACAAAAACTAACAAAAAAAAAGAAAAAAAAAACCCAAGTACCACCCCATCACCCCCCAGGGGACCGTCCCATCAAACCCTGGGGAGGTGAAACAAAAAGAAATAAAAAGAAAGACTAACAGACCAACATACAGTTGTTTGGGTCCTTTTTTTTTTTTTGGCAGAACTGCAGGGTCACGACCCCAGACACTAAATAGTGAAAAACAAAAAATAAAATCCCACACAAAAACCAACTCAAAAAACACCCACACAAAATGAACTAACACAAAACAAATAAGTGATTTATACCGTCAAGCTCCAACAAATGGAACACACCTGTTCCAA
Organism: Thalassophryne amazonica; assembly: GCF_902500255.1. Taxonomy (NCBI): domain Eukaryota; kingdom Metazoa; phylum Chordata; class Actinopteri; order Batrachoidiformes; family Batrachoididae; genus Thalassophryne; species Thalassophryne amazonica. The sequence continues at coordinate 71,990,642 of NC_047110.1, forward strand.
CTTAAGAGCTTGACGGTAATGTGACTCAGTCACCAAAAGAGGGAGCCAAAGTACTAGAAATGAAAAACCCCCTTTGGTAACTGAGAAAACAAACTCATGCTGCCTTTCTGTGGCAGCACACAACCAAAAATGTGATTCAACTAAATAACACCGGAGCTGACACAACAGACGCAGTAGCTATCATTACCCGGGGAAAAGGGGCTACGACTGTAACACAGGAAGCACCGCGACCCGTGCCACAGAGCTCCGCCGTGCGCGTTCACCCATTACAGACTCACTCCTGCAGCTCCCGTTCAAACCTCTTATCCGGTCGGAGCGTGACGCGAAGCCGTCGCCAGTCACACTCCACCACAACCCACGGATAAGGCACACACAGGAACACGGCTGCAAGAGAGCACGAATCAGTATTCAGTAATGGGTTCTCAAACATGCACCATCCGGGCGGAGAGCACCCGCAACTGATCCGGATAACTTCTGAACGTCTGCTGCCGCCTTCCCGGCGCGTTACCGTCTCTGCTACCGCTGGGTCCGTGATGTTTGGCCAGAGACTACTGTTATGTGTCGGACGCAGCTCGGAGAACCGACCAGCGTTTGAAGGACCCAGTATGAAATAAGCAGAGCACGGTACAAAGGCTAACTGAATTTAATACATAACAGTGATACAAAATACAACAAAAGAAAGTGCGGTCTGGCATGGTGCGCTCCCAGCAGCGCTAACGGTCCGGAGCCAGAAGCTGTTCGGACCCAAGGACCCCGCCGACACCCCCCAGGTGGCCGCAACAAACCGAGTCTGTGAAAGAAGGAACCATTATGTGAGTCCACACTCTACACACAGAGAGAACACTTAAAGGTGTACAAACAGCAAACACTTCCTGGCTTGATTACTAATCAGCTTCCCAACCTGCAGGCATGGAACATCCAGTTCACAAAACTCCACTGCAGTGGAAGCCGATACATGACTAACATACAGCTCAATATAATAAGGTGTGAGGGACACCACATTTACTGACTGTATAAATGTTAGTCACAAAATCTAACGTACCTCAGGAAGTGTGCTGACGAGCGTGAGACCTCACCCCCTCCTCTTTCACAGACCGTGCATCAAACCCTGGACGTTCTCTGCATCCACTGATGATGAGATGGCTCCCGAGACGACGATCTCACCCGTCTGGTCACAAGGTCGAGTCTCTGGCAAATACACACTGTATACTCCAGTCTTAAATGCCACCATGTTCCAATCCATATAGATGCACCTCAGCTGTGAGTCCTGACGAGCCGCAGGTGATCAGGGTGAGGTCCTGATAACCTCAGCAACACAGCCACTCAGTCCCAAATGCAAGCCACCTGGAAGGAAAAACAAAAGACAGAAACAAAAAGGCAGCCAGGCCCCCCAGCCATACAACAACCTCTTTGTCATATATTATGTAAAGGCTAGCTAGAAATAAACACTTCTAAAACTGAAAAGAGTGTTCTTGGAATCTGGTAACACCTCTGAACTGATTTACAAGACATTTTGTGGACATTAGCATGGTGATGTCACAGGGTGGTCTAGCTAGCTGCAAACTGTTTTTCTTTGTGTGCAAATAAACATCTGTCATTCTTTTTTGCCTGTCCATTCTTACATGGAACATAGGCCACTGACGAGTGTTTTCCATCCCCATCTGTCCTATGCTTTTCTTGGTACAGAATGCCAATTTTCACCATGCCTTTTGATTTCCTCTTTCCAGGTGTTGCATGGATGCCCCCCATTTCTTTTTTCTTGAAGGTTCCACCTCAAAGACTGATGTGTGATGTTGGAATGTATCTTCCTTAATGTATGGCCTAGCCATTTCCATTTCCTCTTCAGGATTTCTTTTCTTGGCAGTATCTGGTTTCAGCACTCACATAGATCTTTATTTGAAACAAGGTCTAGCCATCTCACTCATACAATTTGGCAGAGACATCCATTTATAAAGTCCTTCATCTTTTGCTTCCAAGCTACGGTGGTTTTCCAAGTTTCCGAGCCATAGAGGAATATGTACTTCACATTTGAGTTAAAGTTCTTCAGTTTCATAGGAAGTGTTACTTCTTGAGACTTCCACACTTTGGAGAGGAGGCTAAAAGTGGTTCTTGCTTTTCCTGTCTGGACTTGAATATGGACCTCTGTACCTCCCCCTTGGTTTAAACACTTCCCAGGTAGGTGAAGGATGTAACTTCTTCAATCCCAGAGTCATTAATCTTGATGGCTTCATGGCTCTTAGAGTTTATCTTCATTACTTTTGTCTTACTGGCATTGGTCTTGAGTCCCAGTGCATCTGCTGTAGTCTGAAGTGCTGTTGTCTTCCTCTGTATCTCTTCTTGGTTATACAAGAGCAATGCAAGCTCATCAGCAAAATCAAGGTCCTCGAGCTGTTGCATCAGTGTCCATTGTATGCCGTTTCTTCCTAGCTTGCTGGACTTTTTCATGCTCCAGTCTATTGACAGTAGGAAAAGAAAGGGTGATAGCAAGCAGCCTTATCGAACTCCTGTTTTGATTTTGAAGATGGTGGAAAGGTTGCCTTTGTGGAGTACTCTAATTACCTTTGTAGGAGTTCTGATTATGTTAATGTACTTCTTGGGTGTTCATAGTGTTCCATCAGTGCCCACATTGCTCCTCTGACAAGACAATCAAAAGCTTTCTCAAAATCAATAATGTTGATGTATAGTGTGCTGTTCCACTCAAATCAACTGTTCAATAATGATTCTTTATGTTGCTATTTGGTCTGTACAAGACCTGTTTTTTCTTCAATTTTTATTTTCAATTTATTTTCCTTTATATAGCGCCAAATCACAACAGAGTTGCCTCAAAGCGCTTCATACAGGTAAGGTCTAACCTTACCAACCCCCCAGAGCAACAGTGGTAAGGAAAAACGCCCTATGAGGAAGAAACCTCAAGCAGACCAGACTCAAAGGGGTGACCCTCTGCTTGGGCCATGCTACAAACATAAATTACAGAAATAATTCACACAACAATTCACGGACGAATATACAAGAATTGCTGTTGGTGCACAGGACAGGAGGGTCGCCAACACAAACACAACTCCCATCTCTGGATGGAGCTGCACCTTAAACAGAGAAAAAACAGAATCAGGCATCAGAAAGACAAAAAAATACTGTATAATTTGCCAGCATTAATCAACAAGAAAAACAGAAAAAATACTAAGGTGATCGCGGGCCGCTAGCCCTAAGCTTCACTAAAAGACGCAGAATTTAGGTGAAGTTGAGGCCGCGGCCCGCTGCAATTACTAATAACATGAATTAAAAGAGTAAAGAGCGTAAAACAAAACTGTACCAGTATGCTAGCCATATGAAAGGGAAAATAAGTGCATCTTAAGTCTGGACTTGAAAATCTCCACAGAATCTGACTATTTTATTGATGCAGGGAGATCATTCCACAGAACAGGGGCATGATAAGAGAAAGCTCTGTGACCCGCAGACTTCTTATTCACCCTAGGGACACAAAGTAGTCCTGCACCCTGAGAACGTAAAGCCCGGGCCGTTACGTAAGGTTTAATTAGGTCAGCTAGGTAGGGAGGTGCCAGTCCACGAATAATTTTATAGGTTAGTAACAGAACCTTAAAATCTGATCTCACTGGGACAGGAAGCCATTGAAGGGATGCCAAAATGGGTGTAACATGGTTGAACTTTCTGCTTCGTGTCAAAAGTCTGGGTGCAGCATTTTGAACCAAATGGAGAGCCCTAATGCTAGACTGCGGTAAACCAGAAAATAGAACATTGCAGTAGTCCAATCTAGAAGAGATGAACGCATGGATCAGGGTCTCAGCATCAGCCATAGACAGGATGGGACGAATCTTCGCTATATTTCGCAGGTGGAAGAAAGCAGTCCTAGTAATATTTCTAATATGGAGGCCAAAGGACAATGAAGGATCAAAAATTACCCCAAGGTTCCTCATTTTGTCAGTGTGATGTATGACACACAAGCCTAGGCTGAGTGTTAACTGGTCAAATTGATGCAGATGTCTCACTGGACCAAGAACCATCATTTCAGTCTTATCAGAGTTTAAAAGTAGGAAGTGGAGAAAGCTGACATTTGCCATTTGGTATGCTTATGTATTTGGGTCCATAATGAATGCTGTGAAAACAGAAAGTTGATTTTGGAAAAAACAAGCAATATTTACTAACAACAGTGAACAATGGGCATTGTGCTGCAATGTGCCATGGTAGTTCATTCTAATAATAACAATAACAATAATGTGCATATGATAACAAGAGCCTAAACAATTCACAAATACATTAAGACAGTAAATTAACGGAAAAAATGTTGAGTTCTCCTTCTAAAAACTGCTGAGGTCTAAGGATCTAAAAACATTATGAACTCACACACCATTCCAACTCATTATATAAACTTTGCATAATTTATTACCACCTTTGAAAAATGTCAGGTACCTATTTTATAAACACTACCCAACCTAGAGCCCATGGATCCCCATGGGCAACGCGCTATTATGTACTTAAGTGTTGTTGGGGAGTAGGTGCTCTGAGAATTGAAATTTAACTTTAAAATGTTGTGTCTGTTGAAACTGCTGAGCCAAATGAGAACCAAGCCAACTTTGCAGAAGTGAATACTGCATTTTCCTCCTTGTTTCTGGGCCAGTACTGACTATTTTGTAATCCCTGAACTATTTCCACTGAGATGTGCAAAGCATTAATAGTGCAAGCCTGTGCAAGATCTTTATTTTGAAATATCAGTCCCGGCGAAATTAGTTCACAGTGTTCAGTCTGTCAACCCTTGTTCCCTCTATTTTGTTCAAATTAGTTTTGCGCCAATATTTTGGTTCCAAGAATGTATGTATACTTTGCTATTTTGCAAAAGAATATAATACAGGGGTGGGCAATAGCTGCAGGTTGGTTTGCTGATGAGCTTCTCCCCTGAACATAAATACCTGATCATCAATGAAATCACCTGCTCCCCTCTCTAGCTGCCACCTTATCGTGGTGGGGGAGTTTGCGTACCCAGATGATCCTAGGAGCTATGTTGTCGGGGGCTTTGTGCCCCTTGTAGGGTCTCCCAAGGCTTTATTTTTCTGGCATTGCCCATGGGGGGAGGCGGAGAGCTGGGGTCGCATTGCTTATTGCTCCCCAGCTCAGTCGCCATGTGTTGGAGTTTACTCCAGTGAATGAGAGGGTCCCGTCCCTACACCTTTGGGTCAGGGACAGGTCTCTCACCATTGTCTCGGCCTACGGGCCGAGCGGCAGTGCAGAGTACCCGACCTTCTTGGAGTCTCTGGGAGGGGTACTAGATAGTGCTCCGACTGGGGACTCCATTGTTCTCCTGGGGGATTTCAATGCCCACGTGGGCGGCGACAGTGAGACCTGGAGGGGGTGATCGGGAAGCATGGCCTCCCCGATCTAAACCTGAGTGGTGTTCAGTTGTTGGACTTCTGTGCTAGTCACAGTTTGTCCATCACAAACACCATGTTCGAGCACAAGGGTGTCCATAAGTGCACGTGGCACCAGGACACCCTGCGCCGGAGGTCGATGATCGACTTTGTAGTCATATCATCTGACCTTCGGCCACGTGTCTCGGACACTCGAGTGAAGAGAGGGGCAGAGCTGTCGACCACTCGCCACCTGGTGGTGAGTTGGATCCGCTGGGAGTGGACGAAGCCGGTCAGACCTGGCAGGCCCAAACGTTTCGTGAGGGTCTGCTGGGAATGACTGGCGGAACCCTCTGTCAGCGAGGTCTTCAACTCCCACCTCCAGGAGAGCTTCTCCCAGATCTATTGGAGGTTTGAGACATGGAGTCAGAGTGGACCATGTTCTCCACCTCCATTGTTGATGCAGCTGCTGGTAGCTGTGGTCACAAGGTCTCTGGTGCCTGTCACGGCGGCAATCCGCGAACCCGGTGGTGGATGCCGGAAGTAAGGGATGCAGTCAAGCTGAAGAAGGAGTCCTACTTATATTTGTTGGTAGGTGGGACCCCGGAGGCAGCTGACAGGTACCGGCAGGCCAAGCGTGCCGCAGCCCGTGTGGTTGCAGAGGCAAAAACTCGAGTCTGGGAGGAGTTCGGGGAGGCCTATCGGTGGAGGAGGACTATCGGTCGGCCTCGAAGATATTCTGGCAAACCGTCCGGCGCCTCAGGAGATGGAAGCAGCTCTCCACCAGCACTGTTTACGATACGGGTGGGGAGCTGTTGACCCTGACTGGGGATATTGTCGGGCGGTGGAAGGAATACTTTGAGGATCTCCTCAATCCCATCGTCCTGTCTTCCGAAGAGGAAGCAGAGACTGGGGACTCAGAGGGGGACTCATCCATTACCCAGGCCGAAGTCAGCGAGGTGGTTAGAAAGCTCATCGGTGGAAAGGCTCCTGGGGTGGATGAAATCCGTCCTGAGTACCTTCAGTCTCTGGATGTTGTGGGACTGTCTTGGCTGACATGCCTCTGCAACATCGCGTGGCGATCAGGGACAGTGCCTATGGATTGGCAGACCGGAGTGGTGGTCCCTCTGTTTAAGAAGAGGGATCGGAGGGTGTGTTCCAACTATAGGGGATCACACTCCTCAGCCTCCCCAGTAAGGTCTATTCCAGACTACTGGAGAGGAGAATTCGACCGATGGTCGAACCTCGGATTCAGGAGGAGCAGTGTGGTTTTCGTCCTGGTTGCGGCACACTGGACCAGCTCTACACGCTCCATCTGGTGCTCGAGGGTTCATGGGAGTTCGCCCAACCAGTCCACGTGTTTTGTGGATCTGGAGAAGGCGTTCCCCCCACAGGGTGCCCCGAGAATACGGGGTCCGGGGTCCTTTGCTAAGGGCTATCCAGTCCCTGTACAACCACAGCAGGAGCTTGGTTCGCATTGCCGGTACTAAGTCAAAATGTTTCCAGTGCACGTTGGCCTCCGCCAGGGCTGCCCTTTGTCACCGGTTCTGTTCATTATTTTTATGGACAGAATTTCTAGGCGCAGCCAGGGTGTAGAGGGGGTCTGGTTTGGGAACCACAGAATATCATCTCTGCTGTTTGCGGATGATGTGGTTCTGTTGGCTTCGTCAAATCAGGACCTTCAGCGTGCACTGGGGCGGTTTGCAGCCGAGTGTGAAGCGTCCGGGATGAAAATCAGCACCTCCAAATCCGAGGCCATGGTTCTTGACCGGAAAAAGGTGCTTTGCCCTCTTCAGGTCGGTGGAGTGTCCTTGCCTCAAGTGGAGGAGTTTAAGTATCTCGGGGTCTTGTTCATGAGTGAGGGATGGATGGAGCGTGAGATCAATAGACGGATCGGTGCAGCATCTGCAGTGATGCGGTCACTGTATCGGACCGTCGTGGTGAAGAGAGAGCTGAGCAGGGGGGCAAAGCTCTCGATTTACCGATCGATCTATGTTCCGATCCTCACCTATGGTCATGAGATTTGGCTCATGACCGAAAGAACGAGATTGCGAGTACAAGTGGCGAGATGCGTTTCCTCCACAGGGTGGCTGGGCGCTCCCTTAGAGATAGGATGAGGAGCTCGGTCACTCGGGAGTAGCTCGGAGTCAAGCCGCTGCTCCTCCACATCGAAAGGAGTCAGCTGAGGTGGCTCGGGCATCTTTTCCGGATGCCCCCTGGATGCCTCGCTGGAGAGGTGTTCCAGGCACGTCCCATTGGGGGGAGGCCCCGGGGAAGACCCAGGACACGCTGGAGCGACTACATCTCTCGGCTGGCTTGGGAATGCTTTGGGGTTCCCCGGAGGAGCCGGGGGAGGTGTGTGTGGATCGGGAGGTCTGGGCGGCTTTGCTTGAGCTGCTGCCCCCGTGACCCGACTCCAGATAAAGCGGAAGAAAATGGATGGATGAATGGATGGATGGAAATCACCTGCTGAGGTGATTGGTAGAAGGGGAACCTGCAGTGTCTTGGTCCTTCATGGCACATGATTGCCCACCCCTGATATGATAACATTGAAATGTTTTGAGAATGACCTACTCCAGACAGATTTAGAATGCAGTAGTACCATGCTGTTTATATTTCTTAATGAATAATGCAAATAATTTTCCTTGGGGTCACCACAGTGAATGTGGTACAGAGCCACATGTTGATTTGGCACGTTTTTGTGCTGGGTGCTCTTCTAGGTGCTCTTGCTTCTTCACCCTTACAAAGACATGCAGGTTGGGTGAATTGTTGACTCTAAATTGATTGTAGGTGTGAGTGGGATTATGTGTGTGCGCTTGTCTGTCTATGAGTGTTGGCCCTGTGATAGACTGGCGGGCGATCCAGGATGTACCTCTCCTCTTGCCCAGTGACCACTGGGATATGCTCCAGCTGCCCCGTGACCCTTAACTGTGTTCACAAAATGAATTCATTTTTTTTATTTTTGCCCTTAAGGAAATTATTCTCTGCATTCAACCCATCATAATTGCAGTCATTTTCGAGATGATCACATTAAGAACCACTGAGGAACCTATGAGGAGCACCTGGGGACAAGACTCAAGATATTCACACAGTGCTTTGTTTTGTTTTTTTGGTTGGCATGAGCAGCAACTGGATAAACATGTTTTTTGCAGTAATGCCTGAAGGAAACCCATGCAGACAACAACTCAGCACAATGAGAACTGAGCATGTGATGATTCAAACCCCAAATCATCTTGCTGTGAGACAAGCCTACTAAGCACTATTCCACCATGCCATCCAATGCATAAAAACTAAGATTTACCAACATTTTTGAAAGTGACCCAGTGTCGTTTGGTTTGGCATTTCCTCTTTTTCGATAATGACAGCACATCCGTTGTTAGTTCCACTGGATCTATCATTTGTGAGGCCAATTCCCAATATGCCTCATAAATAACTATCACCCATCACATCTACTGTATGGTGGATCAGGGTGTGCTTAGTGCAGAAACCTAAATGACTTACATTGTAGCCCTGCTGTTTTATAGTAGCAACCACTTTGAATGACAAACGTCGCTAATCCTCTCGCTCAGAGCTCCGCTCATCCCGGCATGTATAAAGGTTGTAAGGAGTACAACCTTTTCACTTAGTCAGACAACGCTGTAACACCGTCGTGCCCCTGTGCTTCCTGAAATCCTAATTATTATCTCTCAGAGGGTCTGTGTCATGCTTTTTAACTTACGTTTAGCTCGGGTTTTCTATAATTAGACTGTTGCTGTGAAGCCCAGTATCCAGTCTAAATTCCTGTCATGTTTCACTTCCCAGAAATTGGCTACAGCTGCTGAGAACTTCCAGATGGAGCACGAATGGAAAGATGAGTTTGAGGTAATACAGAGGCAGAAACACACACACACACACACACACACACACATATATATATATATATATATATATATATATATATATATGGCAAAGTCTGGATTTATACATCATAAATGTACTTTATGGTCTGAGTAGACTAAATCTGTTTGCATCTGTGTATGGTGATTAAAGCTCCATTAGGAGATAGGTTTATGGCCCATTATACACTACACTGTGACACTCATTACTGATGGCAGATATGGTGCTTTCTAAGAAGCACAGTGGCAGACAATTATAACACACAGTTCAGCAGCGGTCAGGAAAAATGCTTTTCACCGAGGCTGAATTACCATATTGCTTTCTCTGTGGCAGAAAAATGCCTCTCTTGAGCACAATGAATGGCTGCAGGCGCACAAACACAGATGTAAAGAACGACACATTTCTGCTTAACTCACACAGCCTTCATTTGATTAGCGGCACAGCCAAATGTCTTCATTTTCATAATACTGTTAAATTAATTAATAGAATCACCTCCCAAGGAAATAAAGAAATTTACATGCAAAAACAGAAATAGAGAATGCTGTTGCAGGGTGTCTGTGCAAGAACTAATATTTATGTTTCTGTGCAACTCATTTTCAGGATGAGGAAATTGCCTACTATAACTCAAAGGACAATGTGAGTGGGGTTTTATTCTTTCTACTTTTTTGTATTTCAGACATGTACACACAGGTGTCACACTCACACACAGGCTTATTTCCCATTATGCTGTTGTTCCTCCTGTTTGTCACAGTCATATCTTATTTTAACCCTCAATTTCCAATACAGTACAGTAGTAGCAACAGAGCACCTCTCCTCCTCCATTCTGAAAGACACACATGCATGTTTCTGTGTATCTGCGTCTGCCACTGTCAGGGTTGGTCTAAAAAAAAAAAAAGTTTATTACTAATATGCAGGTCAAAAGGCAAAGACTGATCTAAAACTCAGACCGTGATTTTTAACTCTGTGTTGGCTCACAATCAACATAGTGGTAAATATGCATAAATTAATAACAATAATAATAATAAACAAAGAAAAAATATTTAAAATTGCTGCACAACAAACAACTCAAAATGAACAAGTTAAGCGCAAGGTTAAAATCACAATCAAATTATGATATAATTACAATTTGAGCAGCTAATATAATTATAATCATAGCTGTAACACCACAACTCATGACTCATATGTAGCAGTAAATAAGTGGGTCTTCAACTTGGCTTTAAATACTTCAACAGAACAAGCCTGCCTGATGTCAAGAAAACACACACATGATCCAAAAACAAATTTGCAAGACACTGATTGGAGACCACTTTCTCAAGAATTGTAAATAAAAATGCTGAATTAGAAACAGGAGAATACCAATGTGTAGTCCCAGATTTGAGTCCCAGTGTAACCGTATATCTTCCCCCCTGGATATCCAGGGGATCAAGATATCATACATACTCATAACAGCAAATAACAACAAATACAAAAGGAACAAAGGCATTTGAGATTAATCCATGCATGGAATTTTCTTATTATCATATAATAATTTTCCTCTCAAATTATAACTGGAGTCCTTCATTCTAAACACGGTGCCACAGCAAAACACCTCAGTTGGAAGTCTCACAGGACAAGTTTGAATATGCCCAGCTGTTAAACAATTTCTCGGATACTCACTCGACTGAAAGCCATCGAAAACCGCCTGAATCTTACGAATGGTTATCAACACGGAGGTGTTTTTCTGTGGCGCCGTGCGATGAGCGGCTGCGTGCCGACGCATGAATCCGTCCGCACGTCTTTCATTACAAAATCTCCTTTAACAGTGGAATGTCCAGATAAACTGCTGATCCCGAGTCTTCTGAAACTTCTCTGCTCTCTCACAACGTCCTGGGTCAACAGAGGCTTAAATTTGGAAGTTTTCAGCTCAAAACAGGCTGACGACGGCGGCTCGGGGCGCGGCGCGCCATCCGGCGCCGTGGGCTGTCCTTAAAGCTATAGTAACACTCCTTAATCTCTCATCAGCCGTTAAAATTTTCACCGAAAACCGTCTGAATTTCTTGATTGGTGTCCACTTGGATGTGCCTTACAGTTTCTGAAAAAATTTTGATCAAGCAAAGCGCCAGTCTCTCAGGAAGTTCTCAGACAAAGGAATTCCGACGGGAGGGGTGGACCAGTGCTCACTCAAAGCCTGCCCACAGGCGAATGACGCAACCGACAGGCGTGAAATCAACTAAGCCCTTGAATTTCAGAATATTTACACAAATAAATAGTGTTTTTGTTGGCTCATGGAAAGGTTTAATACTGATCATTCTTATGGCTTTCTTTTGCAATAAAAATATTGAATTAGTGTTTGTTTTATAAGTATTTCCCCAAACCTCAATACAGTATGTCATATATGGAGCTATTAATGAATAATATAAAGTGATGAGAGAATATCCAATTTCAATTTCAATTTATTTTCATTTATATAGCACCAAATCACAACGGAGTTGCCTCAAAGCGCTTCACACAGGTAAGGTCTAACCTTACCAACACCCAGAGCAACAGTGGTAAGGAAAAACTCCCTCTGAGGAAGAAACCTCAAGCAGACCAGACTCAAAGGGGTGACCCTCTGCTTGGGCCATGCTACAAACATAAATTACAGAACAATAAACAAGAAATGCTATTGGCGCACAGGACAGGAGGATCGCCAACACGAATACAACTCCCAACTCTGGATGGAGCTGCACCTTAAACAGAGAGAATAAACAGAATCAGGCATCAGAAAGACAAAAAATACTGTATAATTTGCCAACATTAAACAACAAGAAAAACAGAGAAATACTAAGGTGATCGCTGGCCACTAGCCCTAAACTTCACTAAAATACCCAGAATTTAGGTAAAGTTGAGGCCGCAGCCCGCTCCAATTACTAATAAATGAATTAAAAGAGTAAAAAGTATAAAACAAAACTGTACCAGTATGCTAGCCATATGAAAGGGAAAATAAGTGCGTCTTAAGTCTGGACTTGAAAGTCTCCACAGAATCTGACTGTTTTATTGACGCAGGAGATCATTCCACAGAACAGGGGCATGATAAGATAAAAGCTCTGTGACCCGCAATATTGAGGGAGGAAGTCTTGGGCTTTATAAAGAATTGTAATGGCCTTTGACATTTTGGATTTAACATACTTTGTGTGTGTTTCCCATCTTAATTTATCATCAATGATAACTCCAATAAATTTTGGTTCAGTTACAATTTCAACAACATGTCATAATAATTTTCTACCTATATATACGAGGTCTGTTAGAAAAGTATCCGACCTTTTTATTTTTTGCAAAAACCATATGGATTTGAATCACGTGTGATTGCCTCAGCCAAGCTTGAACCTTCGTGCGCATGCGTGACTTTTTTCACGCCTGGCGGTTGCGTCATTCGCCTGTGAGCACGCTTTGTGGGAGGAGTGGTCCAGCCCCCTCGGTGGATTTTCATTGTCAGGAAAATGGCTGAGCGACTGCCGCTTTGCGGCATCAAAAGTTTTTCAGAAACTGTGAGAGACAGCCAGGTGGAAACCATTCGGAAAATTCAGATGGCTTTCGGTGAAGATATTATGGGCATCATACAGATTAAGGAGCATTACAACCGGATTAAAGGCGGCCCACAGTGGCTGAGGGCGCGCCGCGCTTTGAGCGGCCATCGACATGCTGAAACGACCAGATCATTTCCAAAGTGAAGGCTGTGTTGATCCGGGACGTCGTGTGACTACCAGAGAAATGGCAAGAGAGGTGGACATAGCACTTTTTCGGCACATTACACTGTTACAGGAGATTTTGTAATGAAAGACGTGTGGCGGAATTCGCGCATCAGGATGGAGCCGCGTAATGGCGCAGAACAAAAAGCACCTCCGTCTTGGAAGTCTCACGGGACATGCCCAGCTCTTCCACCATTCGGAAGATTCAGACGGCTTTGGGTGGCTTTTCAGTCGAGTAAGTATCCGAGAAATTGTCGAAAAGCTGGGCATGCCACAACATGTCCTGTGAGACCAACACGAAGGTGCTTTTGTTCCACGCCATTAGCGGCTCCGTGGCGAATTCCTCCACTCCTGTTTTCATGCCAAAATCTCCTTTAACAGTGGAATGTGCTGTAAAAGTGCTATGTCCACCTTTTCTGCCATTTCTCTGGTAGTCAGACGACGTCCCGGATCAACACAGCATTCAGTTTGGAAATGATCTGGTCGTTTCAGCGTGTCTATTGCCGCTCTGAGCGCGGCGCGCCCTCTGCCATTGTGCGCTGTCTTTAAACTGGCTGTAACACTCCTTAATCTGTGTGATACCCATAAAATCGTCCCTGAAAGCCATCTGAATTTTCCGAATGGTGTCAACCTGGCTGTCTCTCACAGTTTCTGGAAAAATTTGATGCAGCGCTGCTCCAGCCGTTCAGACATTTTCCTCACAATGAAAATCCGAGAAGGGGGGAGGACCAGTGCTCACTCAAAGCGTGCTCACAGGCGAATGACGCAACTGACAGGCATGAAAAACCTCACGTATGCGCACGAAGGTTCAAGCTTGGCTGATGCAATCACACGTGATTCAAATCCATAAGGTTATTGCATAAAATTAAAAGGTCGGATACTTTTCTAACAGACCTCGTATATATATAGCTTACCTCCGCCCCATCTTGGACAGATGTTATTTCATATTTCAAGTTGTTAATCAGGTCTGTATTTGTAGAGTACATTTGGAAGGGAGATTTAAAGATACTTCAGAATAGCAAATATTACTAATATAGATAGCTATAGATACATACAGAGAGAATACCAATATTGTTCAATCACACTGTGCTTCATCTGGGACCATAAAACATCCATGAAATATAGAGTTTAAAGGTTGCGCTATCCTGATTGGGCCTTATCAAGGTTTGGGTAAGCTTTAATTAGTGCTGCCCTGAAGGAATGTTGCCTTTCAGGGGTGGGGGTGGGGGGGGTATTCTGTTACACCAGTCATGCTACTTGTCTGTATCCTTGGCCTACACACTTCATCTGCATTGTGTCAGTCCACCCAGATGTAGGGTGTCTGGGGAAATAAGCTGTGATGGAATGGCATCCCATCCAGAGAGAGTGGTAGATTCTAAGGGCTCCTTCACACATAACACAATTGAAGTCTGCTAGCACACGAAGCAGGAATTGCATGCCAGTCGTGAAAAATTGGAGCCACCTCTAATGCCTCATACACCTGTCGCTACAACTATTCACGCACACCAGTGGCTAAAAGACAGTGAATGCCCTGTGAGAGCCCATTTGATCCCTCTCGTGGCAGGTGTCGACCACATTCCAGGTGTCACACACAAACATCCAACACCGCTTGCTGGCCACTTAGAAAATGTGGTGCCGTTCGTACTGTCAGCACGAAAATAGTGAGCAGACGAGCGCTTTTGAGCTGGCAGTGAAATTTGTCTAAGTGCCCCCACAAGTCTGACGTTCGGAGTTGCCTGCCCCCCCCCCCCCCCCCCCCACACACACACACAAATGTGGTATGCGGGGGGAGAGCACACTTACATGACATGCTGTATTTACAGACATGATCACATGGGGGCCGGACAGCCACGTCTGAGCACACACAGCCAGGCTGCAGTGGCTGGACACAGCACACCTCGGCAGGCTGCTCCGTGTGAAACGGATTGTCAGATCAAGCAGCAGGCGATCTGAATGTCATGTGTGTCCGGCCCATAACACGCACGCACAAGACTATGACAATATGACAAGACAACAGCGCCACTTTCAGTCACGTATCACCAAAAATATTCTGTAACAAACACTGTTTTGTCAGTTATTATGGTGATCTTTTTTTTAAATACATGTATCTTATTGTTGATTTTAGGCATTTTACACTCCTGTTATAAGACAGTGATTATAGCACAGTGGTAAAGGTTCCATCTGTTAATCAGAGCTTTTGTAAATTGCAGGTTCAAATCCCGTGAGTTAGATTTATTTTTTTTATTTAACCGCAGGGTTTTATATTGCATCCCTTTTTATTTATTATTTATATCAACCCAGTGATATTCATTAATTATACAGCTGTTTTTATTTTATTTTTCTCCACATCAGCGGCGCAATGTGGTGCAACATGTTCCAGCTGCTTGTACTGTGTTTGTACATGCACACGATGGTTCGTGGTTCCCCATTTTGTGTTTGGTTCGTGGATTTTCTTCCGGTTTCTGTGTCTTTCGTGTTTTGTGTAAAGGGGCCCTAACTAGCTTCGAGATATGGAATCCAGGCATAAGCACCAACGGGAATAGGGCCTATATAGGGTTTAACTCCAGGGTCCAGATTGGGTTTCTAAGCAGAGGTCTTGCAAAGCAAGTAGGAATAACCACAGTGGTGAGTGATAGGTTAATAAGATTTAACACAGTAAGTCCCTGTAATGATGCCATATTTGAAGTAATTTTACCACTCAAAGTTGTTAGGATTTCTCCTTCATCTGGATTGTCATTGGTACAGATTGTGTTTTGGATGCAGTTGTTCTAAAAATATCTTTGTTATTAGTATATGATGCATCCTCCCACAAGCATGCTGTAAGTCGTCACATGCTGAGTCTATTTTCTAACAGTTGATAATCTGATTGACTCACTTCCCTCAACTAAACTCAGAAGTCAAGCTCAAGTTTACTGGGCAAAGTACCTCTGACTTTACTTGGAATGGTGTATTCACTTACGTTAGATTTTACATTTAAGTTCACTTCGGGAAAGTGAGGCAATCATATTCCCAACTTTATTCCAAGTGAACTCACCATGTTTAAATTTGCAGTGTGGATTATTGCAAGATAACTTCAACACATGAAAGGAAGAGACATTGTGAATATCGGTGAACAAATCAGCCAAATCAAAATCGAGGAATCAGGCACACTCATGTTTGACCAGAAGTCTCGTTTTTCATATCTAATCGCCAGCCTGAGGGTTGAAGAGTATGGGAATCTTACGAATGTAATTTATTCTTTATGCTGGGAATAAATCATTGTTAAAATTGACTCGATATAGTACAGTTAAAGGTTACTTTTAATTTGCATCCTCATAGTGTGCATTGAATCATAACTCGTGTAGTGCTGTGCAGCTTTAATTACTGTAGAATTGTTTTTGCTGCCATCACTTGTCTGTGCTTTTCTTTCACCGTTGTTGCCTCTCAGTCATCTACCCCCCGTCCCCTCATCCACCCTCTCTCTCTCTCTCAGGTGAAGAGTGCTTTTGCCATGTTTCTCCCCTAATTGACAGATGAAATGTATGAGCTGGCTACACTGTTGCTTTATTAGGAAGCAACTGTTCGGCGTCTATCCCCCACCCACCCACCCCCCCTCCTCTCCCATCTCTCCGCCTCACCACCTTACTCCTTTCCTACACCGCATTCTTTCTTCCATACCTCATCGCTCTGCTGTTCATATATCTCGCTGACTGCACCGCTCTCATTGACGCAAATTGGCGAATGTATGGTGTGAGTTATAAATCCCCCCCGCGAGGCGCGCACAATCTGGCTGCCTGCTGCTACTTCTCCCCAAGTAAAGATAAGAGAAAAAAGATGCCATCAAGCACTCGGCTGATGACAATATATTATGTTGACAATATATTTTTGCCAACAAACTGGGAGGGCACGGAAAGTGTGGCAATGAAGAAGTGCCAGTTTGTGTTTGATGAGGATATATTGTCGGGCTGGTTTTTGAATATTCGCACAAACTACTTCTAATGATCCTTCAACAGGAATAAAAATGGATTTGTAAGACACCTTAAACTCACAGTCAGCACTACTGTCTGCATATTGATTTTCTCTCTCCTCCTCTCTCTTGCTCTTTCTCCAGCTGGATGCAAATGAGACTGAGGGAAAAAAGTACAAGATTCGACCCAATTTTCAAGAAGACCCTTTTTTTAAACGTTTGATTGATTCCAACCACACGGCTGTCCACATCCCCACCGACATATACGATGGCTGTGAGTGCACGCATGCACGCACCTCAGTGGTAACCATGGATACAAATGACACACAAAGCTATTAGAAAATGTTGTTTACACATTGTGTCCCGAGTATATTTTCCCACTGTTAAGTCATCGCTTTGACAAAAAAGGGCAGTGCAGTGTAATAGGATCGACTCGGGTACTCGGCTGTCTCTTGGCCAAACAATGTGTCCTTGTAAGGTAAATAAACAGTGGCTGCTCTGACTAAAATTCAATTTATGTGCAACCCCTCTGTGTGATATGGGAGCAGTCGTTTCCAATTTTCAGAGCTCCCGGGGCAGTTTTGCTTAATGTTTTTAATTAGCAGATTAAATTAGTTTTAAAATGTGATAAATGAAATTCAGATTTGGCAAACACTTTACTGCATTATTATCTCTGCCAACAACATCATGCTTTTGCTTCTATCTATTTTTATTAAGTTGAATTAATAAAATAATGCTAAACAACTATCACAAAGGCTGTTTTAATATAATAAATTGAATGCTGGGGTTTTTCCAGCAAAATGCGTGAGAGTGACAGCGCTGAAGGTATTTAATATGACAGGGATTGAGGAAATGTTTTTCTAGACACAACTTCAGTGAGACAGCATCATTCCGAAACATTACCTGTCCACAATATACTATTTTCATTTGTTACAAACCAGGGTAAATGATAACTGGTCATTAAAAAATTGCTTAAAGTTATGTTTTTTCTCTATGGGGCTATGAGATTTGGAGTTCCCTGTCGCATATATGGAAAATGGACCCAGCATGCATTACATTTTCAACATTCAGTGTTTTTTTTCCTCTTTCAGACAAACTTCCATTCCCATCCACATAGTGAATAGTGTTGCTTTCCAGTGTCTATTTTGTTTGTACATCTGTCTATGAGAATGGCACATAAGTTTATCTGATCTTGGAAGTGTGTGGTCATTAAGGCTTGGAGAGGAGGTGATATTGGGATGTGGACACAGTTAGCACCGCTAGGTATTCACGATGTCTATAGCCTCGTTTCCACTGAGTTGTCTGGGTCGGTACAGCATGGAATGGTACGATGCGGATTGGTTAAGCATGGGTTGGCCTGCATTTCCACTGCCAGCAGTAATCTTTGTTTGGTAGGTGGCAGGGCTTAATTTGAGGGTGAGCAAGCCGGAGCACGCTCCGGAACCTCGGACGCGCGCTCTGGAACCTCGGACGCGCGCTCTGGAACCTCTGATGTTGGCTCCGCCAGCTATTTATACTGGATACGTGATCCGCCACCTCTCTTGACTAACAAAATATTTTACAAAAATCACCGCGATTGCTCTCACTGCCAATCACACCGCCACCATCCTGTCTGCTGTGCGGAATTGCGCCAAATCTGGCAACAGGTCCAGAGGCTACGCTCGCTGTTTTGATCCGGATGTTGACCGTACCCGCAGAGCTCCGTGACCACCGAGAGAGGACTTGGATTCTTTGCGAGTCCCGCATCCGTACCCCCGGAGGCACTGAGTGAAGGGAGAGCCACGCATTGTGTTCTGCATGTGTCTGTTTATAATCTTCTCGCACAGAAGAAAAAAGAAAGTGTTTACACAAGAGAGAAAAGTGAGAAAATGTTAATGCCTGTTTGAGAAAAGTGTGTAGTGAGGGGTTTTACAGCCTTAAAGCATCTATAATAAGTGTAAAAAATAGCGCTACTTCGCGGATTTCCATCGCGTTCACACCGGGCGTGATCAGACGCTACAAATTCGCGGGGGTCGCGTGGCGATGGACGCGCCTCCTTCGCCCGGTGTGTTGCTCTGCTTTGGTGGACTTTCGCTGCGAAAATTCACCCCGGTGCGTCATCAAATAGGAGGAGCTTCCATTCCGCTCGCCGACTCCGGTTGTCAGTCAAGTTAACATGACGGACCTTGATCACACGGAGCGAGTTGTTGTGAAAAGCTCCCAATACAGAGAGTATCATTATTTGCTGCAAGAGTTGAGTCTGGATGACGGCCGCTTTCAGCGGTCCTTCCACCTCTGCGGGACCCAGTTTGAGGACCAACTGTCCCGTTCACGCGCGCACATGTAAACAATTAAAAAAAAAAGAAACTCTGCTTCTTGCTGCAGCTCGCTCCTCCCCCCAAAAAACTCTGTCATAATTGTGTTTAGAAACCAGTCACCATTTGTTTTATTATACATCTGTGTAGTTAATAAGTAAAATAATCTCCATGGACCCTCGCGCGCGCATGTAAAAAAAAAGAAAAACAAACTCTGCTTCCCCTGCTGTGAGGCTGCTGCTCGCTCCAAAAACTCTGTCATAATTGTGAAATAAAGGACAAAAGAGACATAAGTCCTGCTCACAGGCTGCTACCAGATACAGGACATGTCCACATCTTCAGTCAAACTGCAGACATCTCCACGTCACTATATATTCAGTCCCTGATTGGTCATCGCGGCGCAACGAGACGAAAAAGTTCAGATTTTTCAACTTGGGGAGGAGGGCAACACGACGTGACGCAACGCAATATTGAGCTACAAACGCGCAAAACGCTCAAAATCGCTTCACTCGCATCGCGGTGCACGGTTTGGCGCCAAAAAGAGTCCTTACATAGGGATTACATGGCAACCTGTGGCTGCAGTCGCTCGCGTCGCGCCCGGTGTGAACGCGGAGAACATAACTCCCGCGATAAACGAGGGACCACTGAGGAATTTGTACTCTATCCAGATTTGGTGTGACTAGTGTTATTAGGCCTACAATACATGCCCAGTTTATTTTCGGTGTGGCGCATAGCGTTGTTTGCAAGCCCCCCCCGCCCTTCTGTTTTTTTTTTTCTGCACCGGAGCCACCCATCCTCTGCGCTCTGGGACGTCCCACTTTACAAATTAAGCACTGGTAGGTGGCGTGTGATAGACGTCAACATGCAGGTCATCTATACATTTTCTGTCATATTGTAGAAAGGTACAGCAGTTTTGGCAGGTCATTGGGCAGGAAATGAGTAAGATTCTTTGTATAAATAGAAATAATGACCCCTTACATCTACTACTTGGCATACCTGATTTGTCCATCACTGACAAATTTAAAAGAAAACTTCATCAAATACTTACTTTCTGTGCTAGAAAATGTATTCTTTTAAATTGGATAATGATAGAGCTCCATTCAAATTTCATTGGCAAAAGCTGATACTTGAGTATGTTGCTTTGGACTACCTGGCAGCAAAGATGATGTTTTTCATAAAATATGGGAACCTTTTTTGTGATATATTGGTTTGAATATTTACACCATTCTTGCAAGTGGGTTATCATAGCTGTGAATGTTTTGCCTTGTAAATAACACCCTTGTCATGCATGGCAATGAATATTTGGTTTATTTTACATTGTCATTTTTTCAGTATAGAATTATTATTGAATCAACTGCCTGTATACATTTTGAATTTAATTATGAACTTAAATGTGTTAGTGAGCCAAATACGAGGTCTATTAGAAAAGTATCCGACCTTATTATTTTTTCAAAAACCATATGGATTTGAATCACGTGTGATTACATCAGACATGCTTGAACCCTTGTGGGCATGCGAGAGTTTTTTCACGCCTGTCGGTTACGTCATTCGCCTGTGGGCAGTCTTTGAGTGAGGAGTCGTCCACACGCTCGTCGATTTTTTTCATTGTTTAGGAATGGCTCAGAGACTGTTGCTTTGTTTGATAAAATTTTTTTCAAAACTGTAAGGCACAACTGAGTGGACACCATTCAATAAATTCAGCTGGTTTTCGGTAAAAATTTTAACGGCTGATGAGAGATTTTGGTCTGGTAGTGTCGCTTTAAGGACGGTCCACGGCGCCTGACGGTGATCTGCGCTTCGAGGCGGCAGCGTCTCGCCGTTTCAAGTTGAAAACTTCCACATTTCAGGCTCTGTTGACGCAGTAAGTCGTCAGAGAACAGAGAACTTTCAGAAGAAGTCGGCATGAGGAGTTTATTCGGACATTCCATTGTTAACGGTCATTTTGTAATGAAAGAACGTGCGGGCAGAGTCGCATGTCGGGCTGGACCCGACCGCGGGGGGTCGCGGCAGGAAAAACACCTCCGTTGGAAATCTTAACGGGCAAGTTGGAACATGCCCAAGCTGTTAAACAATTTCTCAGTTACTCACTTGTTGAAAGCCATCAAAAGCCGCCTGAATTTTACAAATGGTCTTCAACACAGAGGTGTTTTTCTGGTCGCGGCGCACACAGATTTGCGTCGTCGTCACGGAAACGACTCGGCGAATTTGCGCGCACGTTCTTTCATTACAAAATGACCTTTAACAGTGGAATGTCCACATAAACTCCTCATGCCGGCCTCTTCTGAATCTTCTCTGTTCTCTCACGACGTCCTGGGTCAACAGAACCTTAAATTAGGATGATTTCAGCTCGAAACAGCCAGACAACGTCGCCTGGGAGCGCTGCGCGACGTCCCGCTCCGTGGGAAGTCCTTACACCGACAGAAACACCCCATAATCTCTCATCAGCCGTTAAACTTTTCACAGACAACCAGCTTAATTTCTCGAATAGTGTCCACTCGGATATTCCTCACAGGTCCAGAAAAAATTTTGATAAAGCAACGCGCGCCGTCTCGAGCCGCGTGTGAAACAAAGGAATTCAGCCGAGAGGGCGGGACCACATCTCACTCAAGGCCTGCCCACAGGGAAATGACGTCACCGACACGCGTGAAAAAACTCACGCATGCGCACGAGGGTTCAAGCATGATTGGTGTAATCGCATGTCATTCAAATCCATATAGTTAAAAAAAAAAATAAAAGGGTCGGTTTATTATCTAAGAGACCTCGTATATGTTTTTTATGGTTTGTTTTTGTTTTATGTGTTCTTGTTCTATTTTTTTTTTTTGAAAAGTTAATAAATATATTCTTAAAAAACACACAACAAGGTCATAGAGATGGGTGACCTGATGTCAAATTGTCATTCCTCTGTAATGATCACAAGGAAAGTCAGCACCAAGCTGACCAAGCTTGACTGCTTTTTGAAGACATTCTTTGTTGTGTGGATATTTAAAATGTCACATATATTTTGACAGGATAAGCACATAAACCTTCGCAGGGTGATGACGCCTTCCTATGTTGCTATGAGCCACATATGAACTGTTATTTGTTACTGTTCCATTATTTTGATACCCCCAGGCGAAGGGGGCCAAAAAGTGGTATTGCACAGGTCAGTTATTTTGGCACCCATCCCTAAATCTGAATGTGGAAACGCACAAAATAGTGTTTAATACAGTGCTTTATCAACCCAGACCACTCAGTGGAAACAAGTGGTAACAATTTATTTAAATATCCTCACACGGGACGCAACATTATCAAATTGTAGTGAATAAGCAGTTAAACTCCTAAACTGAACTAGATTGGACTAGGCCCATCTGATGAGTCACCAAACTAATGAACAATTTAGGGTTTAATACTTATTATGTAATTATTACTTGGGGTGCCACCTATTTATAGCATAGGTACTTTAATTTAAACATTCATTAATTTATCAGTCTCAAATTAATTAATCAGTCTCAACTTAATTAAATCAGTCTCTGATCTGAAAGTCTGAATTCACAATATGATTGACCAAGGGTTTCCTTCTGAACACACAATGAACCACAGCAGAAATATTTACAATTTATTTACAAGTACACAAGAAATGAACAGTTTACTGGCATTTTTGTGGACAGTGATTAAATAAGATTATTGATGGACACTAACTCATGAGACATTGAAAGAGAGAGAGAGAGATAAAGCTTAAAGACTTTAAGTGAATAAATCTGATTAGAATTTAATGATGAAATTTGAAGCCAATTATTTTTAAGAAAATTATTAAACAAACATGAATTATGTTTAAATAGAAGAATAATAATAAGGAGGAGACACTTTGTATCCATTAACAACAAACCCTTTTTCTGAAACCTTTAACTGGGTCACTTAGCTGGTCCGTTGGAAAGGTGGTTCGGACGGCCCGTCCATCCATCATTGATGTAGGCTCTGCAGCGTGAACTCACTTGGGTCAGGGGTTAACTCAGTGGTCTCCCCGAGTGATCCCAAAGGCTTGTTTCGGCCAGCTTTACTGACAGGATGGCTGCTTGCTTTCAGGTTTGAAATCAGCTCCGTCATCAGCTGCTGTACACCAGAGGTGGAAGGCATTTGTTGAAAATGGTTTCTGGTAGCTTCTAAAACGTTTGTTGGAGCCAGATTAAAAATCTTTGTGAATTTAGGAAAAAAGTTAAAACTTTAAAAGAGTTGAAAAACAAAATAGCCGACAGAAAAGGAGAGTCGCTTTTCTGTAAATTCGCTATTAATTTGAAAAGTTCAGCTCAGACGTTCTCTTAAAAATTCGAAAGACGTGACACACCTTAAAGCGTCAGGTTAAAACTTTGTTAAAATTATTAAAAATGAACAAAGAATGAATGCCACGTGGTAGCTTTCACTTAGCTTAGCAATGGGGCCTTGGCCCAAGAATAAAAATTAAGCGTTGAACAAAAGAGAGAGAAGAAAAAAAAGAAGTGTTGCCGGCGGAGAAGGGGCAAAGGGGGCTCTGTCCTAACTTCTTAAAGGGGACTTACGTCATTAAACTCCACCCATTTAGGGTGTGTAACTTTACAGAAACTTCACGTGTTCACAGGACAGACCCAAATGATTCAACTATTTAAACACATTAACTATTTTGGTATAATATTGTTCTAAGACACTCGAACGGATACACATTATGAATCGTCACTTAAACACATCCTTTGGATAAACAAAATACTTCACCATCAACATAATCCAGAAAGATCACATTTAAACACACATTAGTTACAGGAACACATGTCATTAAAATGGAATGATTATATGCAAAGCATTTTGCTTGATTAATCAATACAGACACCATTAGAAGTCTTTATATATGTGAATCAAATAATACTGATGCACTTCTTTTATTTTAAAATAATGTTTTTCTTCACTTAAACCTAAATATAATAGATGTTATCAAGACAAAGTTTTGTGGCCCTGTGTTGTAGAAGGGATATCGTCTTGCAGTCTTGAAAGGGTCTGGCCTTGGTGTGAGGTCATAAAATTTGGGTTCTCCTGGCCTGGAGAAGCTCAGATTCTGATGTGAAGCCAATATAATGTCATGTAATTCATAATGACCGAAAATTCACTGATAAAAAGGCAAGGGCTCCCCTTTGAAGAACTTTAAATTCGAGTTTTGTTTTGCTGTGAATCCCAGTGTTGGCCCATGGAGACATCCCCATGTCTCCAAGCTTATCTTAAGATCTCCAAATGACTTAGGAATTTCTCAACTGAGAGGGAAAACACAGTCTTTTTCTGCAGTTCAAAACTCAGGTTTTTGTTGAGACAGCATTAATGTATTTATTTAATTAGGGCAAATCGAGGCCATGCGCTACAAGTCTTCAGTATAAAAAGAAAAAAGAAAAACACAAATGTGACAATGACAGTTTAATGACTTTGAACTTTGAAATATTGGTGGGTGTGCACTCTAAAAAAGGAACTGCTGTCTCAAGAAAAAAGTATGTAACAATTTGCATAGATTTTTTTTTAAAGTTCGTTATTTCAACTTTCAACTGAGTTAATGCCACATGACTTCTCTAGTTAAGATGAAATAACTTGTTACATAATTTTTTCTCCTTGAGATAGTGGTTCACTTTTTAGAGTGTGGGGGATACATAGGTTTTTAGTTTTCTTTCTTTCTTTTTTTTTTAAAATAGCAGAAGTCCTCTCCTCTAAAATGCATTTTGGGGACAAAACCACAGAAATGCTTTGATTAATCATTGCATGTCCATTACATCCAGCAAAATTTCTCCCCTGCATTAAACACACCCTAATTATAGTTGGATGCAAACCAAACAATAGGAACAGTGGGCAGCCACTCTCTGGCACCTGGGGAGCAATTCCAGTTTCACAGACTCTAATTTTATCAAGGACAGTAAACTGAGCATAAACTTAATGTGCATGTTTTGATGATAGGAATAAACCCATGAAACATGAACTGAGCATTGATGGAATTAAACCCAGTTTAGAAATGATAATGCCATTCGACACAAAATAAAACTGACTGATTTTACACATTCATACTCTAATTTTGTCTCTAATTCTGCACATTTTTATGTATGGTTATCTTACTGACCTGAAATACATCTGCAATGTTTTTCTTAAACACTGTCCTATGCAATGGATTCCGAATGGTTATTATCATAAAACTACAAAATATGAGCTTGTCAAATCGTATAAAAAATACATTTTTGTGATTGTTATATTGTGTATTTTTATAACCTAGGATGGGTTATTTCCTGATATATTTGTAAAATGCATTTGAGGCCACTGTCTGCTTTTGAAGTCGTGATTTGTGTTGTGTGGGCCGCTGAAGAGGAGGTACTGCTGGCCCACCACCACTAGAGGGCGCCCTGCCTGGAGTGCGGGCTCCAGGCACCGGAGGGCGCTGCCGCCTTACAGGAGCAGCCAGGATGACAGCTGTCACCCATCACCGGAGACAGCTGATCCCAATCACTACGGAGGTATATCAGCAGGACGGCATCTCCACCTCATTTGCCGAGATATCGTTTCTACCAGAGAGGTAACGTATCAAAGCAAATAGAGTGCATCTTTTGGATTGAGCTAGTTTTTTGGATTACTGTTCCAACGAGAGGTGGAGGTACCTTTCCTGCTGTTCGGAGTCCTGGGTGCATACGCGCCCCCATCTAACTGTTCTTTGCTCCTCGCCAGCAGTACCAAGTCCGACACGCGGAGGCAGTGGCCACCTGGGAGTTCGGGACTTGGCGGCTCCAGTATTCCCGGGGTCCTGTGGCGGAGGAAGCCGTGCGGTTCCGGTCTTACCTTGGAGAGGCGTCTCCTATCTTCGAGCCTGCCCACACGACACCTTTGTGAATTGACTGTTGTCCATTGCTGTGATTGGTTGTATCCGTTGTGCACATTCACAACAGTAAAGCGTTGTTATTTTGACTTACTCCATTGTCCGTTCATTTGCGCCCCCTGTTGTGGGTCCGTGTTCCTACACTTTCCCAACAATTTGACTTATATTTGATGTCTAAAGTTAAATAGCCTACAGTCATGTTGCCAAATTGTGTGAATTTCCTAACAAGAGAGGATTTCCCTTGTTTGCTGTAAAATTGGATTTCTGATCATTTTTCACCATCTGGTGACATTTACCTTGGGTGGTTCTGAATAATTGTATTTCCCCAAGCACATCTGACATTAGCCTAGCTCATGTTGAATGTCAATGTCATAAGAACGGTCTGCTGAATATCTTAAGTGTGATGTTAATTATGTATTACATTTTCTTTTGCTCCATTTATTTTTATTTCAAGTGTGACAGAGTACAGCATGCAGAACAAGTAGCTCTGTGGGATAAGGAGTTGGGGTACCAATATGTAGACCTGGGTTCAATTCTCAATCACACTACCCGTCTGTCTCCATGGACAACACACTTCATCTTCATCATCTTGGACCACCCACCTGTGGGTACCACTGTTGGCTGGGTTAGACTCTCTTTCACTTCATGCTGTGGAATCTAGGAATGAGCACTGGCACCAGTAGGCCCCATACCTTACTACTTCTTCTTAAAGCTACAATGTGTAGGTTTTAGTGTCATCTAGTGGAAGGGTTGCAGATTACATTGCAGCATCACTGGTCATAATTTTGTTTTCCTTCACATTTTTACAGCTTTGGTGACAGGGAATCATGCTCTCTTGCCTTCTCTTGTGATAAACTGGATATAAGTCTCCGTTTCAGACAAATTACTCTGCTCAAACGTGCTAGTCTGCACTCGCAACTAGTCGGAGCAACCTCTGAATCCTCATTTTTCTCTTTGGTCCTTCAGTTGAACTGAAAAATGCAAACAGTAGAGTAGGCAGTATGTCGTCTTTGGAATACTGTATTCACATCATGGTGCAACATGGTGGCCCTCATGAGGTGACCTGCTCCCATGTGGGTATGGAGGATTCATTCAAAGCTCATGAAAACACATCTTTTCATTGTTGTAGGTTATTATACGCTAATGAACAGATGGCAATGAATGGTATACAGTGGTGGACACAGTTCAGCTAATCCGATAGCAGATAATTATCGAAGCTAATGTTTTTGCTATTGGATTAGCTTTTCAGATAAGTTTTAAGACCATCATCGGACCAATTATCTTCCAATAAATTTAGTTCAGATAACTTTCAGTCCGATTAAATTTTTTTGCTGGTAAAGTTTAATGGTCAAAAATGTTTGTAAACCCTAAAATCAAACATTTTAGTCAGTTTCTTGTGTTTTTAGCAGACTGGCTGCCTGTCCCTTGCCGATGACATCATCATTAAGCCCAGAACGTGATTGGCCAGTCGACGCAGGGAGCACTGTGGGTAGTGTAGTGTAACAGTGACTCGTTCACGCAACACAAAAACAAAACAGACTCACATTATTTTATTTTATTTCTTTGTGGCTGTAATTTAATTGCCACCGTGCAGCTGTGTGTACAGAGGGAGGGACTTTTTAGCTTTTCCCATGATGCACTGAGTGTTTCTTTCTCTTTTTGCTCTGTATGCACCACTCTGCATTTAATCATTAGTGATTGATCTCTGCTCCCCTCCACAGCATGTCTTTTTCCTGGTTCTCTCCCTCAGCCCCAACCAGTCCCAGCAGAAGACTGCCCCTCCCTGAGCCTGGTTCTGCTGGAGGTTTCTTCCTGTTAAAAGGGAGTTTTTCCTTCCCACTGTCGCCAAGTGCTTGCTCACAGGGGGTCGTTTTGACCGTTGGGGTTTTTACGTAATTTTTGTATGGCCTTGCCTTACAATATAAAGCACCTTGGGGCAGCTGTTTGTTGTGATTTGGCGCTATATAAATAAAATTGATTGAATTGATTGATTGACTTTTCTTCATGTTTACACACTTGTTTTGGATTAAAAAAGGACACTATGTGGATTATTTATTCAGATGAATCCCACTGAAACTAACAGGTAAGAATTTATATTTACGATGTGTATTTTATTCTGTCACTCAATTCATTCACGATGTATTTCAGTTGTTTAAGCCACAGGTTCAAAGCATGTGAAAAAGTGTCAACTTTTTAGTTCGTAAATGAGGGTGTCTCTAATACTGAGAAACTGTGATGTCTAATATTGTGTTTTACTGCTTTTGAAAGATGATGACAGTATTTGGGGGGTTATTTTTTATTTATTCATTTTTCGTGTGTTCTTTGTGTTTGTGATCCTTGAATTTACCCAGCAGACCCTGCAGTGCTTAAAGTGAAACTGGTTTATCAGAAGCCGACAGTGTAATCTGATGTGGCCACATCCAAATCAATACTAATAGTTATCGGTTATCTGTAATAAAGATACATTTTTTAGCAGTTTTTTGGTTTATCGTCATAAAAGATAACTTTTCATTTATCTGATTAATGGTTATCGAAGCTAACTTTCTGGTTAGCTGTGCCCACCACTCAGTGGCAGCTGGCCCATAGGGGCGCTCGGGCGCTGCCCTCCTAGATGTGGAGGAGAAAAGTCATAATATACGAGGTCTGTCAATAAAGCAACGGTCCTTTTTTATTCATTCATATGTTTTTACGTCAGACATGCTTGAACCCTCGTGCGCATGCGTGAGTTTTTCCACGCCTGTCGGTGACGTCATTCGCCTGTGAGCACTCCTTGTGGGAGGAGTCGTCCAGCCCCTCGTCGGAATTCCTTTGTCTGAGAAGTTGCTGAGAGACTGGCGCGTTGTTTGGTCAAAATTTTTTCTAAACCTGTGAGACACATCGAAGTGGACACGGTTCGAAAAATTAAGCTGGTTTTCAGTGAAAATTTTAACGGCTGATAAGAGATTTTGAGGTGATTCTGTCGCTTTAAGGACTTCCCACGGTGCGAGACGTCACTCAGCGCTCTCAGCCGCCGTCGTCAGCCTGTTCAAGCTGAAAACCTCCACATTTCAGGCTCTATTGATCCAGGACGTCCTGAGAGAACAGAGAAGTTTCAGAAGAAGTCGGTTTCAGCATTTTATCCGGATATTCCACTGTTAAAGGAGATTTTTTTTAATGAAAGACGTGCGGACGGGTCCGCGTGTCGGGACACAGCCGACGCGGTGCGGCGGCACAGGAAAAACACCTCCGTGTTGATAACCATTTGTAAAATCCAGGCGGCTTTTGATGACTTTCAGTGGAGTGAGTATATGAGAAATTGTTTAACAGCAGGACATGTTCCAACTTGTCCTTAAGGCTTTCAACAGAGGTGTTTTTCCTGTGGCGGAGCGTCGTGTCGGCTCGCCCGTCCGCACGTCTTTCATTAAAAAAATCTCCTTTAACAATGGAATATCCGGATAAAATGCTGAAACCGACTTCTTCTGAAACTTCTCTGTTCTCTCACGACGTCCTGGATCAATAGAGCCTGAAATGTGGAGGTTTTCAGCTTGAACAGGCTGACGACGGCGGCTGAGAGCGCTGCACGACGTCTCGCACCGTGGGAAGTCCTTAAAGCGACAGAATCACCTCAAAATCTCTCATCAGCCGTTAAAATTTTCACTGAAAACCAGCTTAATTTTTCGAACCGTGTCCACTTCGATGTGTCTCACAGGTTTAGAAAAAATTTTGATCAAACAACGCGCCAGTCTCTCAGCAACTTCTCAGACAAAGGAATTCCGACGAGGGGCTGGACGACTCCTCCCACAAGGAGTGCTCACAGGCGAATGACGTCACCGACAGGCGTGGAAAAACTCACGCATGTGCACGAGGGTTCAAGCATGTCTGACATAAAAACATATGAATGAAATCCATATAGTTTTTGAAAAAAATAAAAAGGACCGTTACTTTATTGACAGCCCTCGTATATTTAAAAAGTATTATCAATATCAGTTTTACTTAATAGTATGTGCCTACATGTAATATGAATGATTAAAACAACACTTCCTTGAACTGACTCTCATTCAACAGTGCATTTCCACCGACAGAAGCAGAGAACGTATCATTCCTCGTCTTGGGCGATCATTCAAAGCGCCCTTGAAGTGCAGCGAAATAACCAATTGTATGTAGTTGCTAGGGAAAATTAATAAATATTTGGCAAATCAACATTGCCAAAATTAATGGCTTTGGGGCGCCGGAATTTTAGCCCTTGCTACAAAAATGCGGGAACGTTAGATTACAGTCAGTGATATACGTGACGCTGCAGCTGCTGCTGTCAGTCAGTCAGGAAGAGATGATGGTGACGACGACATTTGGGTTATATTTATTTATTTTTATTTTGTCTCCGTGTGTTTTGCTGGAGTAAGTTGAAGAACTCTTCGGAGGTTTAAAACGGAACAAAACTAATCAAATCAATGACACCAAAGTTTGGCGGGGATCCTTTTGGAGGCGCATGGAGGTGCACATCAGATCTTTCTCGTGGTTTAATGACAATTGCACATCCCGGTTGGAGGAGAGATGTTTGTCTGACTCGTTATAAACTGTGTCAGGCTTCATTCACACTGTCAGCGCGCACACGTCACAGAGGCTGCTGATCTGCGCTCTTTACTGCGGGGTGGAACGGAA